>NW_010315860.1:17882-35131 GCF_000700745.2 Antrostomus carolinensis
CGTCCGCTAGTCCCCTCAAGTCCTTCTCGGCAGAGCTCTCTGCAGAGCTGCTCTCAATCCCTTCATCCTCCAGCCTGTGTTGATATTAAGGATTTCCCTGACCCAGGTGCAGGACCTTGCACTTGACCTTGTTGAACCTCATGAGGTTCACGTGGGCCCAATTCTCAAGCTTGTCCAGGTCCCTCTGGATGGCATCCCGTCCCTCAGGTGTGTCAACCGCACCACTGGTTGTTTGGTGTAATCAGCAAACTTGCTGAGGGTGCACTCAATCCCATTATCTATGTCACTGATGAAGATATTAAACAGTACTTGTCCCGATACTTGTCCTTGAAGGACACCACTCATTATTGATCTCCATATGGACATTGAGCTGTTGATCATTACCCTCTGGATGTGACCATCCAACCAATTCCTCATCCACTGAACAGTCCACCCCTAGCCCAGGAGAGCTCAGTAAGAAAAGCTCAGCAGCTTAAGGGCTGACTGGCTTGCATGTAGGGATGCAAGGAGCAGGCCAGCCTGGTGGGAAGGTCTGGGCCAAGACACGTATTGCAGTCAGCTTAGCTGCTCTTGTCAGCGAGACCCTGCCTGGAGGAGCAGGTGAATTTTGACTGTAAATCCTGAGAACCGGGGTTAGAGCAGCTTAAAGAAGGCACCTCATCAGAGCCTGACAATTTTCTTATTTTCAAAAGATCCTCCTTCAACTATACCTAAATATAATCCGGTGGCAGTGACAGGCTCCAAAACCTCAAATATGGACAGACTTCAAGCTTCCCTGCCACCCTGCCTAATCCCTGGCTTGAGTGGCTTTCCTTTGGTTTGAATGCAGCTCCAGGAATATAACATGTGCGTATGTGTCAGTGAAAAAGGCAGGAGGAGATCGAAAGGCAGAAGGAAGATGGGGCAAAGATGGAGCAAGTCGTAGCTGTCATCCCTGTCATCTGCCAGCACCAATCTGGGCTGATGGGAACAGGGCTCCCTTGGGTGATGGCTTTGCTACGCATGAGCCTTCAAGTCCCTCAGCTGAACAGCTTGGTGCGGGCACCATGATACCCCCTGAGCAGGCAGGACCACCCCTCTCCTACCCCTCACACACAGCGCAGCGTGCCCTGAACAAGACAGGAGGTTGTGTGTCCGTTCGAGGTGGGCACCAAAACACTGAGATGTAGTGATCAGATCCTGCTGAACAGTGGGCAGCATTTTCTTCTGTTTCAATATTTGCTCTATGCCTGTCGAGAAAAGGAAGATTTTTATCATAATGAACAAACACAGCAAAAAGCCTCCTATTCTTTCTCCTAAAGAGTTTTCTTTTACTTTGGAGCATCACAGAGATGCTCCTTCCTCCGGTGGTCCCTTTCCAGAAGGCTCATCAATTTGTCTTTTGTACTTGGTGATGTTTCTGGTGAGTTTGGGATGGAAGTCACGTCTCAAGACAGGTTTGCTGGCATGGGAGATCTAGTATGTTGTTGGAAGGACTGGAGAGAGGCTGAAATGCCTTCATCAATAACGTCTTTCACGTGAAGTAGCTTCCTGCTCCACAGAGTTGTACATTCAAGTCAAGCAAAATCAATTACTTGTTGTTCATCTATTTTTATTTCCTCCATGTGGTTTGCTGCAGTCTTTCTTTACCCAGATGGTCAAATAAATTACTGTCACTAAACAGGAGTCCCTGAACAATGATTCCTAAACTCTTCCTGTTCTTTAACTGTTTAAGAAGAAAATATTTTCCTTTCTTTATATTCTGAACATTTGCTGGAGTTGTTTTTCAGTTTTTCCCCTGGAACCCAGAGGATCCGTAGGTATTTTTGGTTTTTTTCGACAGCCTTTAAGCTGCATGATCAGACTGCTCAGAAAGCTCTACATCATCTTTATTTAAAAACTGTTATGAACTTTGATCTCTACTTATTTACTCTCTGAGGATCCAGCCATGTCAGTGGAGGGACCTCCATGAGGTCCTGGGCAGATCAGACAGGAAATGTTTGGATTGTCATTGTATACTCATGTTTGTTCATTTCATTAATG
Source organism: Antrostomus carolinensis (assembly GCF_000700745.2). NCBI lineage: Eukaryota > Metazoa > Chordata > Aves > Caprimulgiformes > Caprimulgidae > Antrostomus > Antrostomus carolinensis. The sequence continues at coordinate 19,905 of NW_010315860.1, forward strand.
ACAGTTTATATCTAGCTTTATTAGCTTTATATCTTCCAGGAGTTTTGCTGTGCTGAGTAATGTTAGAAGTTGATGTTGGTGCACCTTCAGTCTGGGAAAACAAATCTTATTGACATTGACACAAAACTCTACTTGTCCATCAGGAAGGGCAGAAGGCAGCGCCCAAGGCCAGCACTGTGGTGGGCTGTGGTGGGCTGTGAGCGAGCCCGAGCTTGGGAAGAGCCAGTCGCCAATTTAAGTGTGGTGCTCAGGGTTCATGTTGGCTTCAGCCTGCATTTCTGTGCAGCAGAGAGAGTAGGAGTTTGGCCCTGGGAGAAAGCCAAGATATTGAAGCAGATTCTTGAAGGTGCCAGCCAGGATCTCTGCATAAGGAAACTGCTACGATGGAACTTATTTTAGTGCTGTGACAGAAACAAGAGCTCTGCTCTTTTCTCAACAAACTGGATTTCTCAAAGTCATTTCCCAATTCATATAATGAGTTTTCCTTCCTAACAGAAAGGAGGAGGGCTGTGACATTTCTCTGGCCATTCTCGTATGTTAAAATGACATTTCTGTGAGTGAAAGTTCCTGATATGATTTGCTGATTTTTAATTATAACATAATTAAAACTTCTACAAGAAGTTCAGTTTAAACATCTCGGAAAACACAGTAAAAAAATATCAATGCTGGTGAACCTTAAATGCTGCAGAATAATCAAAACTTTTAAACATTTTTTTCATTGTGTGAAATGAACTGCCCTGCTCTTGGACAGCACCAAAACTGTGTGACCTGGGAGCATGGCACAAATCCCACCTGCTTCCTTGCTGTGCAAAGGCACATCCAGGGGCTTCCAAAAGTTTTCCAAACTTTCTGTTCGTAGGGATTTGTGCCAGGGGGAAGAGAAAATTGAGAAAATGAGAGAGGTGGGGCTGGGGCTTAATCCAGAGCACCTCTAGGGCAGGGGCTCACCAAGGCAAGGCTGTGGGTCCTTCACCCTGAGCACAAACTCCTCTCGGAGTGATTGGCTGATGTAATGTTGGGTCTCAATCAAAACCTGCTAATGAGTTGTGAACATTGATCCCATTTCTGCCTCTTTGAAAGGTACAGTTGCCAAGCTACATGTTCATGGGAAACAGAAAGATAAGGATCTGCGAAGCTTTAGTCTGAGGTTTCAAAGCTCAAGCTTAATTATTAGCTTAACTGATCATGGCAATATTCATTAGCTGGCTATATATCTCAAGGCAAACAGGAAATATTTGGGGCTGAGTCTAAGGCCCATGATAATTTCCAAAGCTATGAGATTACATGTAAAATTACTGAAAATATTTCTGTGGGGTTAGGTGATATTCAACTAGAACAGAGTCTGGATTTGGGAGATGGCAAAACCAGGGTCTAGGGAGAGGGCAAGGTTTTTGGTTACCACCATCCATTGTGGAAAGCTGTCTGATGTGCAGCAAGGAGAGTGTTGGATGATCACAGTCCTGAGGGCATTGTGTCAGTCATCTTCCCTTTCCAACTGTCCTGCAGGATTACTGCTAAACTGATTTACACAGGCTTTGTACAATATATAAGGATTTATTATTGCTATTAATTTATATTATTCCCTTGAACAGTTTTCTGAGTTGCTGTAGGAGCGTTAAGTGCACTCTTGCAAAAGAAAAAGAGGAGATTCCTTCCCTGAAGGGCTTTCAGCACAGAAGTCAGACTGTGATTAGCAGTGCAGAGAAAAAAACCCTTCACAGGGAAGGAAGGGGCGGGCTGGGTTAGGAAGTTGCCAGCTGAAAAGCATGCAGGAAGGCAAGCTGGTTTGCAATAGCTCTGACTGATGGGTGTGGTAGAGTGTCCCACTCATGCACCTTCTCCTCTGGGTCAGAACAGGAAGGTGACAGCCTGGTGTATCTGACAAGCCCTGCAGTTTTAGGCATATGAGGCTTAGCAACTGCTGTGCATATGAAATGACGATGGCAATCAAAAGAGCATCACTCCTAGCGTTGCCTTCCTCCCATCCGTTAGAGCCGATCATTAGAGGGAAGTTGTTGGCTCCCACCTCTTCCTGCTTCCCACAGGGGCCTTGCAGACACAGGTGTTTCCCATACGCTGTCCTCTGCACCCAGCATCGCTTCCTCTCCCTAGTGCCATCTTGCAGCCATTTTCTGCTCTTCCCACTGTCCCATTTCTGCATGCTGCTATGCTCCCCACACACAGTCCCTCCTGGCAATGACTCTGGCATGTCATGCCCTCATGACGGAGATTAAAGAAATAACTCTTCAGGCAATCAATCTGTAAGCATCTCAATACATCCAGTCCTTTCTAGCCCTATCCATGAGGCCCATCTATATGAAGGCTTGAATACAGAAACCTTAACTGTACAATCTTCATTTGTAACCTCTGGTGTCTCTTTCAGGAGTGAGAAGACCATCAGCGGTCTGAAGGACAGCTTAGTCTACAAGCTCCTCCTCTCCACCGGAGCCTTGTCTAACACTCGGATGCAGCATCCTGTGGTACTGTAAACAGCCCACTTTATTCCCTCTTCTGGAAGGATAACACCTCATACAGTGTAAGATTGGCTCCAGGACTTAGGAGCCTTGCTGGTTTCTTTCCCACTTTTTCAAAAAAAATTGATTCACATGCACATGGACAATTTTCCATTAGTTTGTCTATTCTCACCGATGACCATAAGACAATCCTTGCATAAATGCCAGCTTTACATAAGGATGCCATTGTAACAGCAAGAGACAGCAGGGTGGTCTCAAGAAGCAACCAGCCTGCTGGAAAACACTAACAGGGAAGAGGAAAAACGGCACCACACCACCTCAAACCAAAACCCAGTTCCACCAGGATTCCTCAAAACTCAGTCACCCCTTCCTCAGACAGTCATAGTTCAGAACAACCCAATAGATAAAGAAGACACTGATAAAGATTTGCTCAGATATGAAGCTCATCAATAAAAATGTGGGGAGCTTAGACAAAGAGAGAACAAGTCTGGTCTGCACAGTTGCATCCACTGCAGCACTCCCCAGGGAGCTGTGCAATAATGCCTGGCACTCTACCTACAGCCTTTAGGACAAGGGTTAATGTGTTGGCTATCTCTAGCAAAGCTCTAATAAAGGCTTCCACCTTCCCACCCTAAACAAGTGATTTTTGTCCATCCTTCCCTCTCATTTTCCTCCACCAGTGTGTGGCCCTGCAGCGAGCACTATGGGCCAGGTCAGGGGTGGGAGCATGGAGGACCCTGCATGTGCCCTCGGCACTGGCTGTGCTGGGGCTACCAGGGCTCAGGGTTGTGCCAAGAGCCCCTCACCTCTAATGGTGTCAGCTCCTCAGTGCAGGTGGTGCCTGCATTTGGTATCTGGCACCAACCAAGACACCTCCTCAGTGCTTAAATAGTAATGATGGATTTCTGCTCCGGAGTGATAGCTTGTGTTGTGTGTCTGGGCTAATGTATGTCAGCTGTCATCCTCCCTGTCAGCTGCTGCTGTCAGTGAGAGGCAGATAAGTAAATCTGTGATGATGAATATCCCGGAGAGAGCAGGGATTAAATATTTCATCGCTTCAGACACTGAAACATCTCCTCATTTGGAGTTCTTTTCTAGCACTCATGTCCTCTCAGATCACCCCACAGCTAGGAAAGAGCAAAGGCTCCCTGGGTTTCTGAGACCATAGGGCATGGGACTGCTGGCAGCAAAGTCCCTGCAACTGGGGTGAGCAAAGCTGCTACTTCAGTCTTGGCAAATTTAAAAATAAGCAGAATCCTAAGGAAAAAGAAAAACCTCCTTTTTTATCTGACACACCTGACAAGGCAGTTGTGCAGACCAGGGATGTGTGGCCTAGCACCCATCTTGGACTGTCTCTGGGACACTGCTGAGCAGCTAGTGCAATGGACCAAGCATCTGTGACAGTGTGGTGGCTCACTCCATGGGGAACCACTATGGAAAGCATCAGCCATGGTTGTAGTTAGATAAATGTGGTTGTCTCATGGTGTTCCCAAATTGGTGGGTCACCAAACCCTGAAGATGAGCTTGGTGGTCGTTCCTACAGCCCCTGCATCACTGTGTGTCCCTCCTCTTTCTTCTCTGAGGTGTTTCTCAAAGCCCAGTGCTAGAATAGTCTCAGATTATTGATTGCTTGGAGATAAGAAAGAATGCAGTCATTCAGATTTCTTCACTCTCCTGGGCTTTCCTGGTATTACCCATAGGAACTTTATATTGAAGGGATTTTCAGTGCAAAATACCAATTTCTTGAGACTGAAGTTTTCTTGGGTGCTTCTTGTTTTTATCACTTTAAAGGAGTTACTCTAGGGGGATGTGGAAAAATGAAAGAAAATGCTCTGATAAACAAGGTCTTGGCTACTTTGGAAACTGGCTTTTTTAGACTAACTACCTACAGAACCAAAGAAAAATGAAAATATCTCCTTTTTTGTTCAAGACCAGATGAGAAAGTGTCAATACTGCTCATGAAATGAAGTCCTTATTTGCCAGAAAGCCCTAATGAGGCACAAATCTTTGCAAACCAGGGAAACATACAAATATGAGCTTCTGAAAAGTCTGATTTCTTTCTTATTTACCTCATGTTTCCCATAAGCTAGGGTTTTTCTTTGCAATTATGAGGAACAGAAGGGGGTTTTTGTTTTATTTTTTGTTTTTTTGAAAGCTGAGATTCAAGTGCAACATGTGATTCAGAGTTGGAACTTGGGAAAAAAAATAGCATGAGCAGTTGTGACACTTCTGAACTTCCAGGTAACTGCAAAGGCATTTAGTCTTCATCCTTTCCTCCTCTCTATAAAATCTAATCTCATTCCTTTGCTGTGTGTTTTAGCTGGAGAACAGATATACAGTATCTTTCATATGGGTATGTTCCTATATAGGTCTGTGGTTCCAGTGACTCTGGTATCTGAGGTCGCAGCAGCTGGAGCCCAGCAGAGGACAAATGTTGAGGCTTTGCAGGTGGATCTTGCTGCTTCCCTATTATGTAAGGTGCCAAAATCAGTATTCATCTGCGCATTGCTAAGAAGCAGCACTTCTGCTTGCCTTTTTTTTATGCAGGGGAAGTATAGTTTGTGCTGTCTTCTTATATAAAAATAGCAGATTTTATGAGATGCATTTCCCTCAGGCCCCACGGAATAGAATTTGTTCCGTAATAAGAGACCAATGTGTTTTAATTGCTTGTTATAGACTGTTACCTGTTAAATTTGTCTGAAAGTGTGACACCAGCAAAAACCCTTCTTTTCTGTTTTGCTTCCTTCTACTTTAGAGCTGTCAAATAACTCAGATCTAAGGATAAAACATGATGGATGACTCAAATATGTGTCAGGTCATAAAATACAGATTCTTCATGTTACCTGCTAATGAAACACATGCCACCGTGGGTAAATCTTCTTTAATTGGGATTCCTGACTTCTGATTGTTATAACCCCAGTTTAGGTTGCAGTCTAGAATTGTGAAGGAATGGGTTTGGGCAGAACCTCTCTCAACCTACTAACCACACCCCTTCTAATACACCCCAAGAGGCCATTGGCCTTCTTGGCCATGAGGACACACTTCTGGTTCATGGTCATCCTGGTGTCCACCAGGACCCCCAGGTCCATTCCCCCTGTGCTGCTCGCCAACAGGTCTGTCCCCAACCTACACTGGTACATAGGGGTTGTTCTTTCCCAGATGTAAGACTCTACACTTGCCCTTAATAGCAGTATGTGCATGGACAGAAGAATGAGTTGTACAAAGTATAAGTTAAGAAACCAACTGACTACATAACTCCATGAGGCCCTTCTGTTGTGAAAAAAAGACAAATTTCCTACCAGGATGTGTAAGCAGGAATATTATCTGCAATATGTGCAAAGTCACTCGACCAGACTACTTATCAAGGCTTTGGCTGCATGGTTAGCTTTTTGGCATGGCATAGCTCACTGTAAGAGAGCAGTGGACCTACTGTGTAATGATAAGAGCAGAGCAACAAGAGTGATCAGAAGCCTTGGAAGTCTTGATGTAAGAGAAAACGTGCAATTGAGCTGTTTAGTCTAGAGGAAAGGAAACTTGCTGGACATAACACTCTTAACTATGAAAAAAACCACTGCAAAAGGGAAGGGAATAAATCATTCTCTCTGGGGATGTGACAAGTAATGGGCTTAAAGTGCAGCCAGGGAAATTTCACTTAGACATTAGAAAAGCCTGCCTAGCATAAAGCCCATCGGCCCACAGAGCAGCTGCTGAGAGAGGAGGAGTGGGAGCTGGTGATGGTGGTCTCCCCACTGAAGTGTACTTGCTCCCTGCAGCCTGGCATGGCTGGAAGCACATAAAACCCCATATTGCACCCGTAGATATCTCACAATAAGATAGGAGAAGAAAAAGGCGCAGTCTCCACCTTATACCCCTCGCCCCTGTAGGAGGTACAACAGCCCCTTGGGGACACTGGACCGCAGAGGCTATTTGTAAGCCAGGGCTCAGGTGACAAGTGGTGACTTGATTTTCACAATTTCCCCAGCTGGAGGGACTAACTTCCATAGGGACATTATACTTTATCCCCAAATAACTTACACAGAGGGCATTTTCAGTGATCAGGGAAAGAAAGATTCCCCAGCCTTATTTCTGGGCCAACGGTACTTTCTATTTTTAACAGCAGGCTGCCATTAGCATTTGTTTGCTAAAAATAAACATATTTCAAATACAATTCATTATATAGTGTATTAGGGTAAAGGCAATATATGCTTCAGTCAAGAAGAAATATTTTTAAGAGATTAACTGGTTAATGCAAATATCCGTGGCTTGTATTCAGTGTGCGTGGTACCAGCGGAGATGGTGCTCTGATTTCTGTCAGTTGCTGGGATAGATCACAAAATTCAGGAAGCTGTTGAGGAGCTCGGTGCAACATCCTATTTTAACTTAGCTAAAAACATGACCACAATTATGTAAGAGAAAAACAAAAAAGAGCTGGAGAGTGTTAGAAACAGTTCTTCCTTATAGCTGCAGCATAGAAGAACTGTAACAAGTGAGCAGACATGGTTTTTGGGGAGGGGCTATTATTTATTATATTGACCATAATGTCTTCCTAAAACCTAAACATCATGCTTCTTGCTCACAGTACAGGGGACTATTACAAGGGCAAAATTTTGAATCAGAAAATGCCAGTGCATAAGGATTTTGAAGCGGGTTTAGATGAACTGCTGAGCTGGACAATGATCTCCAGTGAACCCATCCTTCATGAATCACCTAGTCTCCTTTTGAGTTTTTAAAACATAAGTTTAGCTTCCAAAATGTTTTGTGGAAATAAAATATTTCAAGCAAAACTTGACAGTTTTGATGGCACTTTTAGCAGCAGGGTCTCTAGGGCACGTAGAGAATTACTGCTCTGAACCACGGGTCACAAGTAGGAACGGAACGTCTCACGTACCTCTCATGAGTGCCCCTCTCTCCTTCCCGTTATACCTCAGAATAAAAATAACGTAAAATAAATCAATAACAAATAGTAAAACGATAAAATCGACTCAGGATATCTGGGGGAAAAGCAAAGCTTTCATTTCCAGTCAGTGCTAATGAGAAGGATGCAGCAGGTCCTGCAAAATCAGGACAGTCTGGTTTTACCCACTAGAGGGGAGCGCTGTACCTAAAGTTGCCAGCACACTGACAGCAATACTGGTAATTTGAAAATAAGGGGCATTACTAAGAATATTCATTAATGTGACTTGTAATTTAATTCAAAACAATGTAAAATTGAGATATGCCAGAAACTGTTATTAAATGTTCAAAATACAAAAATAGCAACTTCTTAGGTTTAGGATCCTTCACTTAACAATATTTTGGAGTTAACAGACTTTATTTTTAAAAGATTCAAATCTACTAGTTTATCTGAAAAATGTGTGGGTTATAAAATTTTTTTTGCAAGGCACAGATGAAATACTTTAAATTAAAGCACAATTTGTGTAACCTCAGAAATTGTATCTATAAAATGCTCCTGGTGATTCACAGTCATTTGTGTTAAATCCGCAAAAGCCAACACTCTGCTGTCCCAAAATAGTTTGGTGGCAGGACCCTTAGCTAATCACAAACACCTGAAACAAAATGGGAAGAGGGAGGCAAGAGCCCAGGTGTGCTTCCCACCTGGGACCTACTGCTGGGGGAACGCCACAGCTGGTGGGGCAAAGGCAGCTCTGAACATGGGAAGAAATATATCTTTGATTTCTTCTCACAGCTTCTTAACTATATGGTTTTGGGTCTTTAGCAGTTCCTAGGTGCTTGTTTCACCAGAAACATCCACAGTAGCTACATCTGTAGTTACTGAGGTTTGAGATTCCAGGGATGGGGAATGTGTTAGCGCTAGTGCTCACTGGCAAGGGAGCTGGTTTAGAGGCAGGTGGTCCAAGACTTGGGTTTGAAGCTGGCTGCTGCCACTAGACTTTATTTTATAGAGTTTTATTTGCGTCACCTCTTACTGACCCGCTAAAACAGCATTAGTGGGAGATGCCTCCCTCCCGCTGCGATGTGGCTGCAGGTGGGGTGTGCTGCAACACCTCCCCTGCTGCACTGATGATCCCTTCTGGGCACCTGTTTGCACCCCTGCTCACCACTGCATCTCTCTGGCAACTCCAGCCTGTTGTTTCTTACTGGCCTTTTATTGCAAATCCTTAAACCAAAATTCATATTTTCCATCTGACAGTTCGCTGCTGTTATCTTGTCTCAGTGTCGCAGACTCAGAAAACCATGGAGGTCGGCAGCGACCTCTGGGGTATCTAGTCCTACCCTACTGCTCAGAGGAGGGTCAGCTACAGCAGACTGTTCAGGGCTGTGTGTCCAGTCAGGTTTTCAGCATCTCCAAGGATGGAGACTCCACCACCTCTCCAGGCAGCCTGCTTCAGTGCTTGATCATGCTCACCATAAAAAAAAAATTCTTATGTTTAAATTGAATTTCCTGCACGTCAGTTTGTGACTGTTGTGTCTTATGCTGTCCCTGGGCACCACCAAGAAAAGTCTGGTTGTGTCTTTTTTACTGGCCCCCTATCAGGTATTTGTATGCACTGATGAGGTCCCCCTTGAGCCTTCTCAATTTCAGGCTGAGCAACCTCAGCTCTCTCAGTCTTTCTTCACAGGAGAGATGCTCCAGTTCCTTCATCATCTTAGTAGCCCTTCATTGGACTCTCCCTATTATGTCCACATCTCTTTTACACTGAGGAGCCCATCACGGGACACAGCACTCCAGGTGTGGCCTCACCAGTGCTGAGCAGAAGATCCTGTGAACCTGCTTTGCCACAAGGACACATTGCTGGCTCATGGCCAGATTGGTGCCCACTAAAACCCCAGGTCCTTTCCTAATAAGCTGCTTTCCAGCTGGGTGGCTCCCAGCATATACTGGTGCATGGGGTTGTTCCTCCTCAGGTGCAGGACTTGAGGTTTCCCCTGTGCTGAACTTCATGAAGTTCCTGTCCACCAGTTTCTCCAGCCTTTTGAGGTCCCTCTGGATAGCAGAACAACCCTCTGGTGCATCAACCACTTCTCCCAGTTTTATTATCTGCCCCATCACTCAACTGGCCTCTATGCCACTGATCACAGACCTTTAAGCCCAGCAGTTCAGTCAGTTTTCAGTCCACCTCACTGTCTACTTATCTAGCTCACATTTCATCAGCTTTTCTGTGAAGCTGTTATGGCAAACAGTGTCAGAAGTCCTGCTAAAGTCAAGATAATTCACTGCTTTCCCCTTGACCGCTGAGCCAGTCATGTCACTGTCCAAGGCTTGTCAGGTGTGATTTCCCCTTTACAAGTCCATGCTGACTACTGCCAATTACCTTCTTGTCCTTTGTGTTTGGAAATGGTTTCCAGAATTATTTGCTCCATCATCTCTCCAGGGACTGAGGTAACACTGCCATATCTATTGCTCCCCACGTCCTCCTTCTTAGAGATAGGAGTGACATTGAATGTCTTGTCTATGGTATGAACAAAATGATTGAAATCTTTTAATGACTTTTTTGGTTCAGTCACTGGATAGAAAAATAATTTCCATGGTCATCTTCGTATTATGGGAATGGCAATCTTTTCAGGTGCCCCCCCAAGCAAGGGTTTTCCTTGACTGCTCTCTCCATCCCTCAGGTCTTCTTTTCCTGCTGTCCTCTTTTCAGGGAGCATGCCCAGGACACCAGCCCAGGGCAGGTGAATCAGGGGGGTGTTTCCTCACATGCTTGGCTGACTCCAGAGAAATGAACTTCTGCCACAAGTGTGTTTGTTCAGCTGCTATGAAGAGGGAATGCAGTGGGAGCTGAGAGGAGCTCAGAGGATGGAGTGGGAAGTGTGATGATCTTTTAAAGCTGCCTTTTCTTCTCTCCCCTCTCCTAATTGATTTTTGATCCTGAAGAAACTCTTATGGGCCCAACCAAATGACGGGGCACTGCTGATGGTGGCTCTGGGCAGAGCGACTCCCACGGGTGCTGCAGTGCAAGGTGGCCATACCACAGGCTCAAGGCACAACATGGACTGTGAGCCTGCAAAATATGGGTTTTGTAATTTCAAAGTTAATTATCTTCCTTCTTCCTTTGCTTTCAGCTCAGAGTCACCTTTCCTGGCAGAAACTGTCACAAGCCTCTCCTTCCTCCCTTTCCTTCCATGACCAACAGCATCCTGGCCTGTATCAGGAATAGTGTGCCCAGCAGGACCAGGGCAGTGATCGTCCCCCTGTACTCGGCCAAGGTGAGGCTGCACCTCGAGTGCTGTGTTCAGTTTTGGGCTCCTCAGTACAAGAAAGACATTGAGCTGCTGGAGTGTGTCTAGAGAAGGGCAATGAAGCTGGTGAAGGGTCTAGAGCACAAGTCCTGTGAGGAGCAGCTGAGAGAACTGGGGTTGTTTAGCCTGGAGAAAAGGAGGCTGAGGGGAGACCTTATTGCTCTCTATAATGACCTGAACGGAGGGTGTAGCAAGGTGGGTGTTGGTCTCTTCTCCCAAGCAACAGGACAAGAGGAAATAGCCTCAAGTTGCGCCAGAGGAGGTTTAGATTGAATATTAGGAAAAATATCTTCACCAAAAGGATTGTCAAGTATTGGAACAGGCTGCCCAGGGAAATGGTGGAGTCACCATCCCTGGAGGTATTTAAAGTATGTGTAGATGAGGTGCTTAGGAACAGAGTTTAGTGATGAACTTGGCAGGGTTAGGTTTACAGTTGGACTCGATCTTAAAGATCTTTTTCCACCTTAATGATTCTATGACTCTATGATTCTTTGCTCCCTCTACAGGTGACAGGTACTTTTCTCCCATTATTAAGGTTTTATCTTCCTATACCCATTACAAGTTTCAATCTCCTCTGTCCTCTTCTGCTTTCCATTTTCTTCTTTTTTATTCCAAGAAGAGAAAAGAAGGGAGCACTGGCATCCCAATTATTTATATGTAAATATTTTCTCTACTTTTGTACTGATTTAGCAAAATTTGGAGTCCTGCAGGAGCAGGCAACAGAGTACCTTCTATTCCCATCAGGCATCCTCACAGCTTCATTCCTGGCTAGCAAAGCAGTTTACAAGACCAATGGAAAACTGACATTCTTTTATCCCTGCTGCAAAACTTGTTTCATAATTATGGGCCCTCTTCTAAAATGTATATGCAGCCCTAATCCTCCTAATATGTAGGGTTTAATACATATAAAAAGCCTGCTATGTACATCAACTCAGCACAGAATTTCAATTGCTAGAAAGGCTGAGACTGAATTAAAAAGGAAGTACTGTGCACAGCAATGAGCTCATTTTGACAGGCTGAATTAATTTTAAATAATAAAGAAGTAATTTCCATCTCACTAAATGTCTGCATTTTTCTGCAAAAATAAAACACTATAGTTAGAAAGATACTCTTGAGAAATGTCTCTCATAGAGATAAGTAAACCAGAGACCAATTAAAAAAGTAAATAAGTCATAATTACAGTAGTAAAAGGTAGTATTAAGTATTAATGCACTTCAAGCCCAGCTGCTTTGATTGAATTCTGCTTTATCTCATTAGCTTTATAATCAGAAAAATATAATAATCCGAAGATACATAGATTTAAGGACAGACAGATACCTACAGAAGTTAGATATGGCTGTTGTGAGGATGCAGTCACAACTGGCTGATGCAAAAGGCAATGAGAAAAAAAGACATGGGAAGATGTAAAGAAACAGATCCCTTCACCACCACCACTACTGTCCCCCACCATCCCAAAACTTAGAGGCCTGAAAATGAAATGTTCTGTGGACAGTCATGTGGGAGACGTGGCTTCCTTTTGTTGAAGCATGACCAGAAGTGCTTCCTGTGAGAATCAAGACACTGTAATACTCATCAGGAAACTGAAAGGATGATGTTCAGCTATCTCCCCTCTAGAAGGGCGGATTCACTCCTGTACCCCAGGCCAGCTGGGAGAGTTTTCCCACCACCAGGATGGGAATACAATGGGGCACATGACACTGCAGTGATGAAGGTTTTCACCACAGCCTCTTGGTCCACCAGTTTGCACTGGAGCCTCTGGGTCCACCCCTGGGTTAACCCTGCACCTCAACTGTAGTTTATTTAATGAACTATGCACAGGTTGACCCTGGTAGATCCATGACAAGCACTCCCATGCCCTAGGGGAGGGCTGTAACCACAAGACACCCTTCACCTCTCTCCTTGCATATTGAATTATTTTCTGCACCGCATCAGCAAGGAGATCTGGGTCTATATATTTGTGTGCACTCCCCTCTTGTCTAGCATAGTCTGTGGGCTGGGGTGTAGGGCCCTCTCCCAGGATCTGGACAAAACAATCCCCTTTTTATACAGCAGCGTGGTGGTTTGAACATCCACCTAGGAGCTGGGAGATCCTGGTTCAGCTCTAATCCTTGCACTAGCTGCTTGACTGCAAAGTCTTCTATAAAATGTGGCTTTTTTTGTCCTGTAAGTGAAACTGGGAGAAAAGGAATAAAAAGCAAGATCAAGGATGACATTGTAGCTGGTGATGGGGGCACTAAGCTGTTGAAAAGGTGATCTGACTTCCACTCTCTGCTCCCATTAATATTTAATAGTCATTAAATTAAAAGTCAGGGATGTGTAGGATTAACTACAGGTCAGCATCCTCATACTTATATCTGAATAAATGAGATCATGTTAGTAGGGATGGAAATAAGCTATTAGCAATGAGCACGGCCAGTATGTCAGTAACAGGCATAAATTTAAGTGATTTAAACACCGTCCCTGAGAAAGCAAAACAATGAAATGAGATGGCTGCTCCAGTACAGAGACCTGCACAAACCTTGCTCCAGTGCTGAAACCTTCTCCAGCACAGACACTCACTGAGATCTGAAACCGTTTGGCAAAAATCAGCCCTTTCTCTCTAGGGATTTGCTCAAGGGACTTGCGAGAGACTGACACTGCTGATCACTGAGAAAACAGCCGTAAACAGCTTTTCATGCATTCAAAAGCAGTGATCACAGAACAGCAGCCTCTGAAGGATGCTGTAACTGAGCCACCTGCATTGCCAGGAGAGGAGGTGAGTGCCTTGCACAGGAGGACATCAGGCTCCTGCCATGCCAAGACATCAGGCTCGTTTTTAGTTTGCAGAGTTTGAGTAGCTGATGGTCAGAGCCACGCAGTGTCCTCCTGCTCCCCTCCTGCCCTGCCTCCGAGGCACGGGTGAGCCGTCTGACTTCTCTGCTGTGGTTCCTATTCCCGGCACAACTTGGGAACCTCACTGATTGCAGCTGTTAGTGCCAGATTCCCTCATCCTTTCCATGGTCATTAAAATGAAAAGCAGCTTAACCCCAAGCAACCTTTCCACATCTGGAGGAACCACATGTGAAGACTGACGAGCAGCTTGTCCCCTCAACCCTCAGCAGAAAGAAGTGAGCTTGTTTGCCATCATCTCTTGTGCAGGGAGGGCTTCCCACCAGCCACACGGTTTCCCTGTGCTGATGAGCTGAGAGGAGGAAGGCGGTCCTCCGTGGAGGGATGCCTGCTGAATTTGACCAGACAGCTCAGATCTCAAGCAGCTTCTTTTTCCACAGTTGCTAAGAAACCAAAACAGTCATCTCAGCTGCCAAAACAACTGTTTAGTACATTTTTTCTCCCCATCTGTCTCATTCTAGGTAACAACAGCTTTAAGCCTTGCAGGGCTTTCCCTGTGTTCCTCATGGGGAAGAGCTGGGCAAGCACAGCGCTGGGGAGGAGAGTTTGTCCTCAGTAGCTTTTGCAGGAGGGCTCCAATTGCAAAGGTTTTTTCCACATGTGGCCATCAGAAAGTTCCCTACATTGTCTCACTGTCTGCAGGAGTCTCAGAGACACTGATCCACAGGTGTTACTCAAGAGCTCTTTCAGCTGCCCCTCACAGCCGCTGTCCACACGTCCACCTGAGTCTGCAGCTCCAGACGTGGCTCTGATGAAACCTCTTGTCCAGCTCCTACCTTATATCAGTGTTTCAAATGTCAGTCCTCCCTTTATCCCTTTGAGGCCTGGTTCTGGCTAGTATCTCACCCATGGCCATCTGCAGGGTGCCTGGGAGTAGGGACAGTGCCGATTGCACTGTAGGATTTTGGCTCTCTGCCACCAGAGAACAGACCATATGGATGTCCTGAGATTCATTCACTGCTGAGAATTGGGCAGCCCAGGAGCCAGGGGGGAACAAAACCTCACATGAGGTTATACCTGCCAGGAACATCACCCAGGAGAAAACTCCCACCCACATTTAGCTGCAATAACAGAAATGAATGAGACTTGGGCTTGGGGCAGGGAGCTGATCTCTGGTCAAGGCAGAGGTAGGTTTCCAGATCCACTTTTGTAGTAGCAGCACAAGGCAATTGCCTCTGGTTGAATGGGACTGGAAGGCTGATAAAAAACCTCAGGGAATAACCTTCCCTGCATAAATGACTCTGGGAACTTTGCTTCTTTATTCCTCTGTCATGTAAGGATTTTTCAAAGTTCAGCTGCCTGTTCACAATCAATAATAGGTCCAGCTCAGCACAGAGTTGTAGTGTCTTGGAAATGTCACCTATCAAGATACACAAATGAAGTTAAAACAACATCAAAACATTAACTACTCCATGTGTTTGCTAACAGAGCTGTGCTGGCCGCAAGGGCTGGATTGCCATTCCCAGCACAACAGCTTAGAAGGTGTGGGATTGATAAGTGGACGGTGAGGTGGACTGAGAACTGGCTGACTGGCAGAGCTTAGAAGGTTGTGATCAGTGGTGCAGAATCTAGCTGGAGGCCTGTAACTAGTGGTGTTCCCCAGGGGTCAGTACTCGGTCCAGTCTTGTTTCACATCTTCATCAATGACCTGGATGTAGGGAT
>NW_010315861.1:0-1156 GCF_000700745.2 Antrostomus carolinensis
CTGGTTTGGGTTGGGAGGGACCTTAAAGCTCATCCAGTTCCAAACCCCCTGCCAGCAGCAGGGACACCTTCCACTAGACCACGTTGCTCAAAGCCTCATCCAGCCTGGCCTTCAACACTTCCAGGGAGGAGCAGCCACAGCTTCTCTGGCCAACCTGGGACACTGTCTCACCACCCTCACACCAAAGAATTTCTTCCTCCCATCTCATCTCCATCTGCCACTTTCAAGCCATCACCCCTTGTTCTGTCACTCCCTGACCTTGTCCAAACTCCTTCCCCAGCCTTCTTATAGGCCCATGATGCTCCAAATGCCTCGGTCCCCTCATCATCTTCACAGCCCTCCACAGGACTCTCTCCAGAAGTTCCTAGTCTTTGTTGAACCGGGGAGCCCAGAACCGGACACAGCACTGCAGATGTGGCCTCACTGGGGCACAGCAGAGAGGTAGGAGAACTTCCCTCCACTGGCTGCCCACGTTCTTCTTGATGCAACCCAGGACACCACTGGCCTTCTTGGCCACGATGGCACATTGTTGGCTCGTGGTCAACTCATTCCCATAAAGAGAGAAAAGGAGCCAGAGACAAACGTGTTGAACAGGAAGAGCTGGATGCATCAGCTTTTGTACCTGAGCAAACACTCACCCCATCCCAAGAACCGTTTTTCTGCTGTCCAGGTACAGCCTTCATGGTTCCCACCCTGCATCCTTCCCACGTCCCCTGCTGAAGCCTGAGCAGCGCAGCTCTATCCCCATGTCACCAGCTTGTCCCCTTGCAGTCTCACCACAGTCGCATCTGCCACCTGAAATTCCTCCTCCAGCTCAGACAATCGCTCCCAGCCCTGCTGGGCTGTCCCCTGAAGGGACATCTCCACATCTCCTCCAGTAGCTGAGCAATCAGGCAGCGCCCAGGGAGGGGACAGCCCTTGCCAGGCAAAGCCACCGACCAGAGCCATGCAGAGCACCCAGACCAACGCAGCGAGCGCAAGAAGACGCGGGGGGAAACACGCACAGGCAACGCTAGACAGGGCACGGCCACGCCAGCAGCTCTGCTCCTGGGATGGCTCCCAAAGGACGTGCAAGGAACACGTATGGACAACACCTGACGGGGCACGGCCACACCAGCAGCTCTTCCCCTGGGATGCTCCCAAAGGAAGGTCTGAG
>NW_010315862.1:0-29159 GCF_000700745.2 Antrostomus carolinensis
CCCAAACCATTCTATGATTGTATGATTCTAAATTGCATAATTCTAATTTTTGTCCAAAGCTGTGAAGAAAATGAAAGTTTTCTGTTCATAAGACTTAAAGAAAAATAATGAGGGAAGGTATGTTTGAGAAACTTTGCTAAGTGGACGAGCGTTTTTGAAACTAAGTAAAAGACATTTTTAATTAGTTCTAAGTATAAGATATTTTAATAGCTATGATTGAGCTATTTCAACTTTTTCTTGCAAACCAAATGCAGACACAGATAAATTCCTGACAAAAATAGAAAACTTGGGCTAAACTAAGAACGAAACTGTATAAAATACCTTAGTTCATCAATTACCAAGAGGTTCACTCAAAGGCTGCCTGATTTTTGGCTTGCAAATTTTTGTTTTGACTCAATCTGAGAATGAAATTTTTTTTAACATTTCTTGCAATATTTTTTTAACCTGACTAATGCAATCTCTAGATCAACTGTGTTCCCACAGACAGAAGGTGGAGAGCTTTAAGGTTTTAAAAATTGCGTTTCACAAAACAGACCTCATCAAATGTGTCAATCATTCACAAATTCATACTGAATTCAGAGAATAGTGTCCACATAAGAAAGAAGAAAAAACTTTTAAAATTTTAGAATGCTTTATGTTTAGAAAACAGAGATTTTTTTTTTTTTAAATGCTAAATAGATTTAAATACAAGTGCAATGAAACTAATTTCTATTCCAGTAAAATGTTTTGATCTGCCCATCCTTAAACTTAAAAAAAATATTCTCCGGTAAAGGGTAACTTTTTTTCCCAGATTGTCAGTGTGACAAAACCAGTTTTTTTCTACAGCCTTAAATATTAACTGTCAAGCTAAAATGATGCAAATACAATTTATTAATGTAGATTTATGTGTAGTTAAAATTAATATTTCTGATAATTTAAAAAATATATTATTTAAAACATTCCATTAGTGGAATAAAAATATAAATGGGTTATATTTACCAAAACATATTTGTCAAGAAATATAAGTGAACTTTATTCTGAGAAATAGAATGATGTTTCTAACCTTTTCTAACCTTTGCATCTTCTTATATTGCTTCTGCTCCTGGGCCCACTGGTGTGAAAGAGGACTCAGGCTGGAGCGTGGCTCTGTGCTCTGGGCGTGGAGCTCCTGCTGCGCTGCTCCTTCTGTGGAGTGCTGCGGCAGGGAAGCGTGGCTTCTTTGCAGCTGCTCTTAGTTGGATTTCCTTCAGTTTTAGTGGCTATCTGCTTTCTTTCTTGCTCCAAGAGGGATCTCTCTGCAGGAGGGGCTATAGCATCTTTGTGGAAAAGGTTATCTTTCTTTTATGATAAGTCCCTTTTGATCTTTTCTCAGGCGTGCAGCTGAGTGGACATTAAATCACGTTCTCTTCATGCAGCAAGTTCAGTTATTTGCAGGTACAAGGCCGTTTGGTCACAGTTTCCCCTCATACCTGACCAGCCATGAATTTCGCTGACCTGGGAACTGAAAAGATTATTTCCAGTGACTTGAGTTAAAGACTTGCCACACCTGGTTATAGACTTATTAATGATTTGTTATTTCTCAGTCATCTTTTTGGGACTAATGTTGCTCTTTGATGTTTGCTTTAATCTTCCAGTATAAACAATCACACTGGAATCTCATAAACCAAATCCCAGAACAGCTAGTGTGACATTTGCTCTTCTTAGATAAGGACAGCACGAATGCAGTTGGTTTTATTTACATTTGTATAATTTTAAACTTCTAAGAGATAATTAAACTGCCATGTTTCATTTGTGTCAGTTAAAAACACAAAACATGGATATTTATCCAAAATTTTAAATACCTTATTATTCCTGCTTGTGGAGCATTGCGTTGTAGCTGTATTTTGTGTTGCTTAATCAGACTGGATTCAAAGACTGAAAAAATACCTTATTTTTAAGAATGGAAAAGAACTCCACCTCATTTTGGCTTTAGCACACTTCTCATTTTTACTCTGGGCTAGTTATCTCATGAAATGTGCATATAGTTCCCGTTATAGTTTAAAGAAAAATGTTTGAAATATTTCCCAGAGGTAAGGCTTAGAACCCTAAAAAATCCTATCTTGGGTCCTGGGATAGAAACATAGATTGCCAAATTGCCCAATAAAATTGAATTTGGACCCTTAATTATAATCCTTTCTTAATCCAAATGTCTGTCTTTCTTGTCAATAGTAGATTTCCAACAAACAATTCTTCTTTTTTTTTTTTTTTTTTTTTTTTTTTAAATGTCCTGATATTTTCTTTTCATTTTGCTGAGTTCTACTGGGATTTCTAAAACATAAATCAAGGATTGATACTGGAAGTGGAGCCTTCTTGAAATATTTGTAGGAATGCAAATTTTGCTAGGTGTAACCAGAACTTTTATGAAAAGGGACTATAACTGGGCCAAAAGTGAAAATGCATGAACATAGGAGACAGTAAAGTCAACAGAAAAGTGAGTGAGACAGTAAGAAGCAGGAAAACCCGCAAGAACCTTAAACATAGACCTGGAAATTGCAAAGGAGGTAGATTCTGTGCTGTGATAAATTTCAGCTATATCCATAGCTGTTTTAGCAGTGAAGGTGGAGGAGTGTTCACTCTGCCCTACATTTCCCAGCTCAGAACTTCTCAAAATATTTGGTTTTGTGATAAAACTTTTTAACACTTGATTAATACAAAATCAGTTTATTCTAATTGTGAGGTCTTACCAGGACACTGCTCTTTTAGAGCTATACATCAATAGTCTTTACTTCTCTAAATGAGATGCATGTGTTTCTTCTCTCATGGTTTTGATGGGTCAGGGGCAAGCATGGGTGAAACGAGGTAAAAGAGGCATGAACTTCACAAGAAAGCAAAACTATGAGTTTGGGAAATAAAACGCTTTTTGTTTTAACAGATAATTGCCTGCTTTTAAAATCTCAGTGAACTTGCACATGCAAATAATGATAAGGTTTTGCACACATGTATGCAATTACTTAAAGGTTTATTTGCTTATCCAGGGAAGTTTTCCTACAGCTGGTAATGTTTCAGGGCAATGTGAGCTGAGTAGCTGCTGAGTGTTGGGGACTGTTTCCAGAAATATGGTGTCCCGGAGGTTACCATACAACAGAGCAGAGGATGTGAGCTTTCAGGAAGGTCTGTGATATAGTACACCTAAGGACATATCTAGAAGGCTAAATCATCACCTTTTCATTTCACAGAAAGCAGTTGAAAAGGAAGAATACCTTCTTTTTGCACCTGATGGGGAGACAGACAGTCCTTCTGTTTTACCCAAGGCAAATGCATTAATCCCCTTTGAATGTAGGGCTCTGACAGCAGTGTAGCAACACTGCACTCCAAGAAGGAGGAGCCTTGCTCACAGGAGGAAGAAGCCTTACAGGGCTCTGAGCTGTTTGAAAACCAGATGCCTAGTCTAAGCAGGTACAAAAAGAAGCCAGGGTGAATCGCTATCTGAAGACAGACACTTCTCCTCATTGACTACAGGGACAGTCAAATTGACAGGCTAAGATGCAATGTCTTTCTAATGGCTAAAGTTAAGGGAGGTGAATCCCAGACAAATGCTACTGTTTATGTACAAATGTACAAGGATTTTTTTGTTTGTTTGTTTTTTTAATGCAGCTGCACAAAGGCTTTTTTATTTGTTTCATTGCATTGGTTGTTTGTTGTTTTGGATGGGTTTTTTGTGTGCCAAGAGCAGCTGAATGCAAGGAAATGGAAGGAAGTAATGTTCTGTAAAGAACTCAGTAGGAAATAATGCTGAGGAGATCTGTAATATGTATTTGAATATTAATAAAAGATGCAGGAGAATGCTATTCACCAGACCTTTTGGCTTACTGCTGATGTTTGGTCATTGCTGAAGGCTAAGGAGCAAAATCTGGGATTTCTTTTAAAACAGTCAATGCTCCAGGTTGTTAGCAAGAGGTGGAGAACAGAATAAAAGGTGCAAATTACAACAAACCATGCCTCAATGTGCGGTTACAGAATGTATTACAACAGACCAATGATGATTATATGTCCCATGCTGGGAATCAGGCATGCCAGGGGATGTGATGGATTAAGTCTCTAGTGATCTATTGAGAAGATCAGTGTCTGGAGAATATGACACCATCTATGTAATTCTGAGAGCTGAAAAGGTGAGAGAACATGAAAGCAAATGCCTTTATGGAAAGAAAAAACCCCTAACAATTAAGCAAAGTACTTGTATTTGTTAATATAATTTATTTCCATTTATCTATACCTGATCTCTATGTGTAAGTAGTTCTTACTGTGTAT
This sequence comes from Antrostomus carolinensis, assembly GCF_000700745.2. Classification (NCBI taxonomy): domain Eukaryota; kingdom Metazoa; phylum Chordata; class Aves; order Caprimulgiformes; family Caprimulgidae; genus Antrostomus; species Antrostomus carolinensis. The sequence continues at coordinate 4,267 of NW_010315862.1, forward strand.
AATATTGATTCTTTGATGAAATGCAGATATTAATGGAGTAATGTGCTCCTTTATCTTGTGAATTCTTGGGAAATCATGAACATGAGTCACAATCTAAAATGAAGATGATGAATTATTTTCTTTCCTATGATTATATTATGATTATTTTATTAATCTCTGACCTATTCAAATAGAATTTTTTTTTTTAAGCATTTTTAAGCTTTAAGCTGAAAGAGGGTAGGTTTAGATAAGATATTAGGAAGAAGTTCTTCACTGTGAGGGTGGTCAGACACTGGAACAGGTTGCCCATGGAAGTTGTGGATGCCCCCTCCCTGGAAGTGTTCAAGGGCAGGTTGGATGAGGCTTTGAGCAACCTGGTCTAGTGGAAGTTGTCCCTGCTGATGGCAGGGGAGTTGGAACTAGATGGTCTTTAAGGTCCCTTCCAACCCAAACCATTCTATGATTCTATGATTCTATGATTCTATGATTCTATGATTCTATGATTCTATGAATTTGAGAACAAATAAACTTTCTGGGTGGTAGTGGAAGTGCCTCCATACATTGTAGTGGGGAAGATCAGCTGGGAGACCATGGTCACTGGAGGGAGTGATCTGGGCAGGGATATTGCCTTTCCTTGCCCTTCATCATGCTGCTGAAAAATTAATTCCACTGGGTTGTCATTTTACTCCCCCCCATCCCATCATCATCCCACTGCTGGCTTTTCTTTTTATACCACATCAAATATGAAGCACTTGACTTCACCTTGAAGACCCTTCAAAGTCACACCTTCCCTACAGATCATCTATAATTCACAGAAAGTGTCATCTCTCAGCCCTGATAGGTCACTGATGCCAGCTCCAACGTTCACTTGTTAACGTTTCAGACAAGCACTTTCATGTCTTCTCTCATGCTGCCTCCGAGGATCTTGCTGCACACCTCCATGAAGCTGCCTCATTACACTCCATCAGACACTGCTGAAAGCTCTTCCTGGCCAGGATGCCTGTGACAGTCTCCAGAGGAGGAGGCTGCTGCCAGGCTGAGCCCACTGTTAGCTGTACTGTCCACCCTGTGTCTCATCACTCCCATCCCCTCCCTAGCTGGTTGTCTCTTCTCTCATGTTGCCAGTTTTTTGTCCTTTTCCCACCCCCGCCCCTGACCTTGTACAGAGCCAAATGCAGTCCTGGTCTATGACTCCTGAGCACCGTGGTGATAGTAACTGGTAAGAATAGTAATGTGACTAGTACTCACGAGCTTAGATATTTAAGATCTTCTGGTAGAAACCCTTGATTTAGTACAGAACTTGTCAAATGCACACTTTCATAGAATCAATCATAGAATCATAGAATTGTTTGGGTTGGAAGGGAACTTTAAAGGTCAGGAAGGGACTTTGTTCAGTAGGATGTATTTCTGTCTCATTGATTTCAAATGGAGAGTGCGTATATTTATTTTTACATGTGTGCTTAAGCACCTGGCTGAATCAGGTTGTTAAACAAGCTGTAATTTTGGTGTGATCAGCCACGATGTCTTTGCATTGGCACTTGCAGGTCCCTCATTGTCACCCTTGCTCTTTCAGCTGTGTGCAGACACATGGGGAATGCCATGGGCACAGTGGCAATTAACCATACAAGCAGGAAAGGCTAAGAAGGCTCTGCTGGTGCTTTGCAAGAAGGCAGTGTCTCCCATTTGAGGTTAATTACCAACAACCTCTGTTTTTGCATAGTTGCATCCGTGCGCATGTGAATAGAATTAAAAAGAAGTGGAGAGTGATATATAGAGGCTGGAGGCCTGGAGAAGGAAAATTATCTAGTGCTTCTAAATATGCTTAGGCAGCCTGTCACGTTACAGAAAAAGAACACATTTGTCTTCTGACAGCCCTGTGTGACCTCTGTGATTTACTCTATGTACTGATGCTGACTCCAGAAGAGGAGAAAATGGGCAAAGGAGAACATTATTAGTTGCTTTGAATTTGTTGAATAGAATAACTTGGGAGCAATACAGCAGTGATGGGTGTATTCTGCAGAGGTGTAAATAGACAATAATGGCACTCTTAAATTTCTGTCTTACTTATGGGTGGCCCAACTGATTGTATTTTGGATTTTGTTGCTGCTCAGGGTGGCAATTATGCACGCTGCTCATGTGAGGTTCCTGTTTTGGATGCTGCAAAGTATGAATGCAGTAAATAAAGCAGCAAAGAAAAATTTAGAGAAATCAGAATGAACAGTGTGGGATGAATGCAGTGTCCAGAAATGCTTAAATCTGGGCTGGACTGAAGTCTCTTGTCTCTTGGTGCATTTGTAGAAAGTCAGGGTGTCATCTGAGCTTGTGTGATTGATTACTCTGGATCTAGTGGTGACTGTTTGCACATCTATCAGGTTTGTTCTTATGGCCAGGTGACACACAATTCCACATCAAGCCCAGGCTCCTGCAGACACCACCAGGACATATTGGCCCTGCCCAGCCTCCCGCCAGCCCGGCCTATGTGCCCAGGAGCCCCATTTCAGCACAGGCCTGGGCACCCAGTTTTTTCCTGAGCGATATTTGAGGTTAACCTGTGCCTAGTCCTTGTTCTCCAGATGCCTGTTGGACCTGCGTGGTAGATTTGTCTGTCTCCATCTCCTGCAGCTCCTTGTGGGAGTCCCTGGATGGACCCTCAACCTTATTAATCACCTTGCCTCATCTGGAACAGTTAACCAGGACTCTCCCTACCACTGGGACCCTGGCCCAGTGCAGATCCCTCTGACTGTGCTAGGAAGGGTATGATCCTGCCAGTTGCAAACCAGCAGTGCACCATGTATGCTTTAATAGCATGTCTCTTCTGAGCTTGGCAAACCTTCTGTGTGAGTCATCCCCTTGACAGCAGCGACTTGCGTGCATGTGCACTCCTGGATAGTAAATAAACATTTCATGCTCTGACCCCAAAATCTATGTTTTAACAAGCTATCAACAAGCCAAGGTTTCCTGCTGCAATACATGGTATCCTGTATAGCACTGCAATGGGACAGCTGTTTGTAAATTTTAGGGGCATTGTCCCAAATGCTGCCTTAGTATTAGGAGACTTTTCTACCTAAGCTAAGTAGTCAAGGGAGAGAGAGGGAAGAAGATGCTAGATAGCTAAAGTAGGTTTCTACTCTTAAATGCTCTCTGGAGGAGCCTCCCTTTTGACAGTGTTTAGTGAAACCCGGGAGATAAAGTCCCGGAACTAAAATTTTCCTTTGCAAATGCTACCCTTAGTTGTATCATTAACACACCATATAAGGCCTGGGGTTGAATGTTTCACCCCATGTTTTGAATTCCCATACAGTTATGGCCAACTTTTCAGTTAACTCCACAAACCAGAGTTTGTGTCTGTAGGCAATCACACGGAATCACAGAATGGTTGAGGTGGGAAGGGACCTCTGGAGGTCATCTGGTCCACTTTCCCTGCTTAAGCAGGGCCACCTAGAGCCAGTTGCCCAGGATTGTGTCCAGATGACTTTTGAATATGTCCAAGGATGGAGACTCCACAACCTCTCTGGGTAACCTGTGCTGGTGCTCAGTCAACCTCACAAAGAAAAAGTGTTTCCTGATGTTCAGGAGGAAACTCCTTTGTTTCAGTGTGTGCCTGTGGCCCCAAGTCCTGTCACTGGGCACCACTGAGAAGAGTCTAGATCTGTCCTCTTTGCACCCTCCCTTCAGGTATCTATAGACATTAATAAAATAACGCGTGAGCTACCTTCTCTCCAGTCTGAACAGTCCTGGCTCTCTCAGCCTTTCCTCATAAAAGAGCTGCTCCAGTTGCTTAACGATCTTTGTGGCCCTCTGTCAAGTATGTTCATGTCTCTCTTGTACTGAGGAACCCAGAAGCAGCAGTTATCCACGATCTCTATAACATAAAATGTGTTCCTACAGAGATATTGTCTTCAGATGTAGTATGAGGCAGGATGGAAAGGCTGATTCAATGGAAATGCTCATAATGATTACAGCGCAGCCAGAGTCTTGACCATCTTCAGCATGTATATGGGCAAACAAACTTATTTTGAGTACCACAATTTCTCTGGTTGTTGTGGTCAAAAGCACCTTGAAGTGGTCTCAGAACTTTAGGATCATTTGAAAATATCAACTGTTGGGTCTCAGAATTGACCTTTGCTGGGAAGTCATGGGAAATTTCAGTCACACCAGCAGCTACAATGAAGAAGCTTTCCTGACGTGTCACTGAGATTTCACTTTAGTGTGTGCCAAACTGAACAGCCAAAATCCATTTATAAGTGTATTGGAGCACACAGGTAACCATATACTTTCACACACGAATAGACTGTGCAGTGTCCACAGTGCAAGGTTTATGCAGATAATTCAGTGATGACATTTACCATAGCTAAAATTAGAATTTAGTTTTAAATTTGTCAAAAATTCTCTTTAGGAAGAGGAGAAAAAAAATGAAGATCAATAAGAATGTCCAGAAGAAAATGCACAGAATACATAAGTATTCACCAACACATTTCATGCAGTAATCTTCTGTACTTGTGGAAAATACCAGAAAAACTGCAAGAACCCTACAGAGTTAAAAAAAATACCCAACCAAGGTAGAAAATATGATTGCATTGTTGTCTGGGGATTTCAATTTAATCTTCTGGTAACGTTACATGTTGATGAAAACACAGGAATTTTTATGCAGAAAATGTGCTAATGGCTCCTTCAGACTGCAGGTGCAGTGCTGCTGGGAGTCACAGAAGAGTGACAGCTCTGCTGGTCACAACCTACATTCAGAAGTCACAGAGTGCTGCAGCACTGAGTGTTTCTTGTTGACTGTAAAGTGTTTCACTAAAGACTAATAATATATTAAATTAAGCTGTATCTTACACATAAAATTACTTGTTTCGTTTTGCATAGTAATTACTTATTGTGTTACTTTCCCTTTAGAGTCATCAAAATTATGTTTTGACAAAACTAACAGCCTTAGTTAGATGGACAACAAACCATCATTGCTCAGGAGAAGTGGTGTCTATCCATCTTTTATCTCTTGATGTGAAGAGATAAAGCAAGGAGATAAAAGAGTTTATGAACAAAAAATATGGAAATACAGCTGATGTTTTATGTGAGGAATGGAAGCAAAACCAAGTTACTAATTTGGCTTAATGTGTTTTACTTGGTCATCTCAGTTAACAGTACATTGAAGAAAAAAATCTGTTGCATGTGTACAATAAGTAGTGAGCACAAAAGACTGCTTCAAATGCCAGATATTCTGAACTCTACATATATGCATAGAAATTAAAGTGATTTCATGGCAATTATGCAATGTATTCCTTATATTCCTTTTTTAATCAAAAAGAATATTGAAAGGTATATATTTTTACAGATGTGTACTAGAATAATGCAAAATTTAGAAAAATCAAATGAAATGGCATTTCAAAACAAAATAAGAGCATCTTTCAGCCAGCAAATACCAAGGTTATTCTGACATGGTCCAACATTTCTTTCCTCTGTGAATTTATTTCAAAATGTATCTCTAGTAAAACCCCTGTGACACAAAGACATGCATCAGTGGGATGTGATTAAGTTCATTACCTTTTCCTGTTATCATGCAGAGGTCCATTCAAATGACTGAGACTGTGTCATGTCTGGAAAGCTGCACTCCTGATTGTGCTGCAATATGCCTACTGTTTTACTCAGGGCCACTAATTTATATTCATTTATTTTTACTCATTCATATATCCATTTATGTATATACTCACAAAGTGCAATTCAGGTGAACCTTTGTGAAAATTAGAGATCGGAGTTCATGTTAATTTTACAATGGTAATTTATTTAATCATTGTTGAAACTAACTGCTTCTTTGTATAGTGAAAAAGTATTTACAGTCTTTGTGGATATTACAGGAACCAGTAAATGGCTGAGAAATAGAGAAGTTTGAGGTTACATAGTAATTCATTATGTTCTCATTGTCAACTGTTTTATGCTGTCTCTGGATAAGTACTATCTTGGAGATAAATCTAAGTTACTTAAAAAGCAAAAGAATAAACACAATAATAAACTCAGGTTCCTTGTCTTAATTAGTGGAAAAACATTTTATGTCAGATCCCATACAATGTGATGATACACTGATCTGATCCAGTCTCTATCTACAAACTGAAGTAGAACAGAATGTGCAGTGCCTTAAGCACAAAATGGTAGATAGGTTCTAAGATGGCTTTACAAACAAACAAAAAAATTACTGAAAAATTGTTCTAATAGAAAAAGATAGTTTTAATATAACTCATGACTAGGCATCAAGTAATACCTATGTATAGATGATCTATGGTTTTAGTAAAGGAACTAGACAGTAAACCTATTTTTCAGCTCTTTTTACTTTACATCTCAGATTTTGTCCCTGAAACCAGTTTAATTTGAATAGTCTAAACTATAATTTTAGTAGCAACTGCCTTTTAAAAGGAATTGATTAATCCTTCCTCTTGCCCTCAAGTTGACTTCCAGTGCAGCCGCCCTGAAACGCCATAATTTATTGAAGCTGCCAATGTGTTCCATTAAGTTGGTCTGCACTAAACAGTTTGCTAATAACACTGAGCCTTGTTGGCTGTTTTTAATGATTATCTCAAATAGTATTTGATAATCTTCTCACGTTGATCTCAATGTTGTCTCCTTTGTTCTTCTGGCAGCAGCTGTGTTTGTCCTCTCTGGGCTGCTTTACTCCAGTGCATGTTATTGATGGATGATGATCATTCTTTTCTGGAGTAGGAATCGAGTATGAATTACCTCTGCTTCTCACTTTTTCAGCCATAATCACATTATGTAGATCTACGCTCATGGGATAGATTCTCCACTTCATAAGGTAGGTTGCAAAAAAATTTACATAGAACAGGAACTTCAAATAAAGTCTTGAAATATGGATCTGTACTTAGGAGACTTGGGGTGGCTGGGTAAGGCCAAGTAATTGGAAGAGGTGATGGTTGCAGTTGTGGGGACACACGTAGGGGAAGGCATTTTTATTGGTCTAGACAGGAGGAAACCTCAGGATGTAGTTTGTGTCAATACTTTGCTGTTTGACATCATTTGGACCCCATCACTGAAAAAAAATAATGTGGTTTAAAACTTAAAAGTTGTTTCCTCTTTCTTCCTGGTGTTTACTTTGAAGTAGTTGGCTGCAAGTACCATGGCTGAGACTGTTTAACTTCATAGTAGGCCTCATAGTCTTTCTTACACATTTTGAGGAAGCTGTTGAATTTAGTTTGAAGTTTTCTGCTGCTTTTTTTTTTTTGTTTCTTGGTGGGTGGGAGAAAGTCAAATTGGTTCCATCACTTGCAGAAAGAGAGGAATATGGTTGTTTCCCATAGATTTGTGTCTGGATCTTCATTACCTGACATTAACAGCCAATCCAGAGATTGAGGGGGGGGAACCTTTCACTGACAGCAAGGGAAGACCTAGGTGGATGGATCAAGCACCCCTGTATCCCTGTGTCCATGCCTGTTCCAGGCCTGACACCATTATCAGCTGCTCAGCATTTCGTAACACCTTCCTTTTATCTGTCCTCCATATAGAGAATATGTATTATTTGAGGCAGGAACTACTGAAATTCATAGCCTCTTTATGACACTGAGAATGAAAATAGGTTTAAGTGATATAATAGTATAGGATATGAAAACCTTCTTCAAAAGATAAATACTTAAAGATATATAGGGATTTTTTTAAAATTACCCTATCAGGTTTTGTATGTGATGAAGCTGACAACACATCATTCTCTGGAAATGCCTAATACAGTAGCTGCTGTTCATTACAAACAATAGTTGTGTGACTTCTTTTTTTAATGGACTCAGACCGTGGTGGTATGTGTTAGACCTACATGGACTGAACCACTACCCTGATGGTCTCATGTCCTGTATAAATTTTTCTCCTTTCATAGAATACAGCATCTTTCCCATTGATGAAACATCTAGTAACAGTAATTCTCATCTTCCTTGAGGACCATAATCTGTATGATATGCTAATGATATCCAGAAACACTGTATTTTGAAGCATTTAAAGGCAGGTTATGAGATTTACTGCTATTCTAAGAAATGTTTTATTCAGAGTGCATCCGCTTCATACATTATACAGTTTTGTCCTCTTGAGACAAGTCTATTGCTGACTATACAATTCACAAATGAGATATTTCACAAGCCAGTGGGATAACTGACTGGAAAATAATGTCAAAAAGCACCCTCCCCAAACTCCTTCTAAGAGAATTAAATGAAAATACTGGAAATTATCAACAATATATGTTATATCATGCTTTCGGCATGAAAAAAAGCTCAAAGAGAAATATGCATGAAGAAGCCTAATGGGACATGATCCAGAAAGAAAAAAATTTCTCCCATCAGTTTGCAAATAGAACTGATACCAATATTCACATTATTTTAAAAAATAATACTGCATTTTTGCTTCCAAATAACTCCATTTAAAGTATAAGGTCACATAACTCTGAAATGGAGTAAAAAAATGTTTGTTATATTGAAATTAGACAATTTTATGAATGTGTTCCTGTTTAAGAATGAAATACAGAAAGCAAATTGAATTTAATTCCCTAAGTTTGAAAAATAGCTATCCAGCTGCTGGGGAGTTCTGACTTACAGTTTTGGAAATTAAACAGAACTCTTCTTCAATTCATGATGACTATGACTGTATGCTGCAGTGTCATAACACACTACTAGAGAAAGTCAGCCAAATATCTCTAAAACACTGTTAATCACACTGTTTAAATGATCTTTGAATATGAAAATGATATTTCTAAACCTCTTGAATACCCTAAAGATTTGTGATGGAAATAGAAATATGTATTTTGCGATGGGCTGAAGACTGAGGTGAACTAGGAAATGACAGAATGTTTACTAAGAGGAAATTACTTCCCTTGTTCACCAAGTGTACTTTCTGAAACAAAGACCTGAATTCTATTGGCAGAAAAAATGAAGGATTAATAAAAGATGGCACAGAATATCCCATCAGCAGTAAAGGAAATTAAAAAAAAAAACCAAGAAATTGGAAATAATTTTTTTACCTTTGTATGTGCTTATATATACATATGTAAATACGCCCCCATATTTTTGCCTATGCATGTAAGCGTTTGTGTGTTTGCATGTGTATACATGTAGGCTGATGCACAGAAGCAAGGCATTGCCTCCTTCTTTTGAGAATGGAAGCATGGTCTGAAATAGAGAGTCAAAAAGGTAATAATACCTTTAAAGAACCTGGAACTGAAGTGAGTAAGGAAAACTATGATATGTTGCAATGATGTGTTGTTCGAGGGGGCAGAACACCAGAAACTCTTCAGAAGAAATAGCGACTTGCAATTCTCTCCTTTTACCAGCCATTTATTTTCACAGACTTTTAGGAAGTTAATAGTCTTGGAGGCTTCTATCCCTCTTTCATGTTTCATTAAAATTGCCTATTAGATAAAAATGTCTACAGAAGGAACTACCTCTTTAGGAAACCAGGCTGAAAAATTGATTTAAGATGTCTAATTTGTGCACTTGAATGGAATAATTAAAGAAAATTTTTACCAAGAAAAATTAGCAATGTTGAGTAGCATGCCTTAAATGTACTCTGAAGTGGAAACTGATAGTCCCTGAACAATCAAGATTGTTTTCTAAAGTATTTTAAAGTTATTTTATCTTTGAGATTTATAGAGAATAACAAAAACTGTAACACTGAGAACTTTGGATCAGTGATTACAACCCAACAACAGCTGTACAGGTGAAAGGGTCCTGTAACCTAGTGACCCATCTCCAACACCAGTAGTGTCTATTGGTATAGTTAAGGAAAGAAGTCCAGGATATCAACAGCCTTTCTCTACTGTGCTCACCTATCTCCTCATTCCAGCTTTAGCAAGGAGGTGATGTGATAGAGAGCCTTACAAACAAAAGATATGCTGTCTCTCTTTCTCCTGAGCAAAAAACATACATGTTAAGAGCACAAGAACAAATGAGAAAAGGGAGAAACTAGACACAAATTATTCATATCTGTCCATATCCTCTTCCATTCCTGGGAGACCAGAGAAAACCTGGAAGAGCTCACCAGACTGTTAATCTTACTTTAGCAAGCTCTAGATTTGGTGAAAGCACTTGAAAATGTAGTTTTAACAATGACCCGTGAACGTGTAAGAAAATATGTCCCTTCACTGGACCACATCCTTTCCTCACTGCCAGGCCTCTTTTCAGGAAGTCCACAAAGGAGGAGGCTAGAGAGGAGTGACAGTAGTCTTTCTTCAGCAAGCAGTTTCTTCATTAAATTAGAAAAGTACAATATACTTCATAGGGGTCAAAGTCAACACCACTCTGGCCCCTATATCAGTGTGAAGCTCCTTCATCACAGAGAGAAGAAAGAAAAGGAAACAGCTAAATCCTCCAAGAAGTTAAATTACTTTAACTGTGACAGTCTCAGACCTCAATGCTGTTTGAAATATAGAACAAGAGAAATCATACCTGTCTTGTTTCATAACAAAAACAATGGACAAAATAAATGAAATAAATGTGTCGACATTTAAGTAGTCTTCCAAATTTGAGGACTGTTTCTTTTCTGAGAAAACTCTTGCAGTCCATGAATTTTCTTTTCATAAGTTCTACCTTTCAAACAAGGAAGATTCAAGTGTCTAATCAACTTTTAGGAGTGGGTTGCTCTGTATTTTTAAGTAGTCAGAATGTGAGACAATCTTCTTATTTAATTATTACTTGAAGTTACTCAAGAAGAGCTCTCTAAAAATTTACCTTTTTTTCAGATTTTAAAGGTTCAAATAATGTGCTTGATATTGTCTTTGGGAATTTACTCAAAATAAGAAGCTATTAATTAGTAGAAACATACAATTATTTTTTATTCCTAGAAAAATGTATCTAGATTCTGCTGTTTTTAAAAAATAATATCCAAATAGGCAATATCTACATCATTCAGTATACTGCCTTGTTATGGGTCAAAATAAAAGTTATGAGAGATCCATGGTGCAAACTCTAGACAGTAGTGAAGATTCAGATTTACCTACAGAAGAAACAGATGTGAATAAATAATGTACCATCTAGAAAAAGAGACAAAAGCAACTGAGCAACATGATTAAAAAATTGTATTATGGTCTCCAGATATTTGTTTTAATATCAGTCATTTACTTGCCATCTCAATTCCCCAATACAGAGCAAGTTTCAAACTCTTCCCAGTGAGATTAAGAAACCAAAGAGTGTTTTAATGCATACAAATTGCAAGGGATTTCAAAGGAATAAACAAGGCACAAATGTTAACAAATGAGTATGTATTTTTACAATCTCTAGTCCATGTATCTAATCCAAATTTGCTTTGCTATTAACCCTTATTATGACTCTTTTTGCGTATGGGTAGTAGAGATTTGCTAGTACTTTATTGCTAAACATCCCAAGTATTCCAACTATTCCAACTGGTCCAACTTCATTTTTCATGCGCCAGGTCAGGTAAGTCAGCACTTGTTCCCTGGCCTGCTGTAGACTACTCTGGGATCAAGTCTAAGAACAGGATATAATATTATGTTCTGTATTTTGGGTGCTTGATTGCTGCTAGGCCTCAGAAGCACAGAGAAAGAATATTTATATGAGGAAAAAAAAGACATACCTCACCTTGGTTAGTCTAGCTGGAAAATATATAAACTTGGAGGACACTACACTGGGTTGTCAGAAGGAAACATGAAGGAAATGAGTGGATTGTGGGAAACCATAATGCCGAGTCTTACTAGAAGAGTAATCCCTTAGAAACATCTGACAGCAATTTTCTGTGCTGCTTTTTGATGTGGTTATTGTGACAAAAAATAATTTATTAATTCACTCAGTAACTCTATTGAAGTTCAGTTCACGGACATCTCAGCCCTGCAATCTTTACTTTTACAGTGAGGAGCGGAAACACTAGCGATCTTCACTATAACACAAAGGAATAACCCCTGTGCTGGGTGTCATGGCTTTGTGCAGACCTTTGGACCTAGGCAGAGGTGCATAGTGGTTATACTGGAATCAGAAATGAGGCCCATGATTCCTGCTCTTTTCTTTGTATTGGAACTGAATCCAGTAGTAGTAGTATTGTAGTATTTCAAATAATTTTCTTGAGCTTTTCTTTTAATATAGTTAATTATCTACAGAATCTCTAAAATGTTACAGACCATTTTCATTCGTCAAATCATTTTGAGATATTTCCTTGCAGAGATTAAATTCTGCTAGCCCACATAACAGAACACTGTTATGTGTTGTGGGCTTATCCATCGACACATGCTTTGAGGTGCTCCAACATGACCTTGTGCACAGCCACTGATGCTTCAAGGTGTACCTGTTGCAGCATGGACTCATCCACAGCCACAGATGCTTTGAGGTGTGCCTTCACCAGCATGGACTTATCCTTGGACCACAATCCCTTCAGAGGTATACTTGCTGTGGCATGGACATAACCATGGTCAGAGACGCTTCAAGATGTACCTGCTCTGGCATGGGCTTATCCACAGCCACAGACGCTTTGGGGTGTCCTGCTCCCCCATGGACTCATCCACAGGTCACAGTCCCTTTGACTTGAGTTCACACTGGGGTTTCAGCCTGTCCAGTACAGCAGCACAGAAACAGAAGTGATGTCCTGGCCATCTGCCAGCCCAGGTGCATCACCACTGCTGTTACCAAAATGTTCCCAGGCACAGCAAAGTGAGATGGTAAGCAGTGCAGCAGTACAGCAAGCAGCGAAAGCAAAAAGCAGCCACTAACGAGCACTAGACTCTAACATACAGTAAGGCAAGCAAGCCCCATCACAGGCATAGAAGCTTGACAATAGCTAAGCAGCAATAACAGCTATCAATTCGATCTAGCACATTCCAATAAAATCTGTCATTATCCCAAAACCTTTGAGTCCCATGTTGGGTGCCAAAAAGGACTGTTGCTTAACCCCAACCAGCAACTAAGCACCACACAGCTGCTTGCCCACTCATCTCCAGTGGGATGAGGAAGAGAATCATAAGAGTAAAAACAAGAAAACTCGTGGGTTGAGATAAAGACAGTTTAATAGGTAAAGAAAAAAGCCACATGCACAAGCAAAGGAAAACAATGAATTAATTCACTACTTCCAATTCGCAGGCAAGTGCTTAGCCATCTCCAGGAAAGTCACATGTAATGGCTAGTTGGGAAGACAATGCCATCACTCCCAACGTCATTCCCTTCCTCCTTCTTTCCCCAGCCTTTGTTGCTGAGCATGACATCATAATGGTTTGGGATATCCCTTTGGTCAGTTGGGGTCACCTGTCCCAGCTGTGTCCCCTATCAGCATCTTATGCACCCCCAGCCTACTTGCTGGTGGGGTGGGCTAAGAAGCAGAAAAGACCTCAACTCTGTGTAAGCATTGCTCGGCAGTGCTAAAACATCCCTGTGCTATCATCAACAGTTTTCAGCACAAATCCAAAACACAGCCCCGTATCAGCTACAGTGAAGAAAATTAACTCTATCCCAGCCAAAATGAGCACAGATAACATTCAAGGAATATTTACATTTCCAATATCTGCCACTTCTTTTTTGTTATGAAGTACAATTCACTGAAAATGCCCTGTTTCAGCTATGCTTCTATTGGAAAAAGTTTCTCAAGTTGAGGATGGACCTTCAGATCCCAGTAAGAACAGTGGTGTCCACTAATCTTCAGAAAAAAAAAAAAGATCTGGTCAACACAGTTCACTCTATGCCAAAGAGTAGGACTCAAGTTTCTGTTTTAAAGAGTCTGCAACATCCTGGAGAATGCCCCTGTCCTTAGATCACTGTGTGGTTTCCCTTACCCAAATTCAGAACAAAATAAAAGAATTTAAAAACCTCAAACAAACAACAAACTAAAGCTTCAAATGGCATTACATTAGTTTGATCACGAGACAAAAACCAGCTGGCTAAGGTTTATAAGGCCATGTCTATGCCAGTATATCAAAGTGGCACAGAAATCTCTGCACCCATACCATCAAACACTGCAAAATCTGGATGGCCATGTCCACAATTATAACAGGAAATGAGCCCTAACCCATGCCAGTTCTGGACTTGTGGATGGGAGGGTTTGTTTTAGCATTTTTAAGAGTTCAGATGATTTAATTTCCTTGCTTGGGGATGTTGCTTATTACTGCTAAATTCCCAGGGAGAAGCGATGCTTAAAAATGTCTCTGTACAAGAAAACTGCTAATCTCCCAACTTCATCAAGCAGACACTCAGAAGAAATGGTGTGGTTAGTTTAAAAATATTCTGTGCACCTTTTCAAACTGTGGTTCAGTTTATTTCTTTCAGTTTTGAGTTGAGACATGAAATACAACTGCACTAGGGAAGCTGCCTGGATATTTTAAATAATTTCCTAATATCTACTGAGATAGAGAAGTATTTTGCTTCACTAGCCTTTTTGTCTATATCTTCCATTAAAATCTGAGGATCAAGTGGCTGTGATTGTCTGACACAAATGCTCAATAGAAAATATGAAAAATATAGAGGAAAAATGTTCTACTTCATACTTATAGCAGTGCTCGTGTATAAGCCAACCAAGGAACAGAAAAAAATGCTGTCATTTTAAAGTAATTTATAATTAAGTAATAGCATTCAGATAATAAGCAGTCATCTTTTTGTACAGTCCATCCCATTTCACACCGAGCAGTTACAGTCTACTGTGTTCAGAAGAGCTAGTAAGGAATTTCTTATTATCATCTCCCCATGTGTTGTTGGGAGAAAGTGGAATATTTGTGTTTGCCTCTTTCACCCTTGTAAAAGGCCTTGTGGAGGGAGTTCAGAGCTGCTACTTAAGATATTTCCATCTTGGACTGTATGTTATAACCTCTTTCTCAAAGGAGGATCATTGATTTTTCCTTTCTATATAGCAAAAGATCCTGTCAACATAGTTTTCCCTGAGTTGCCTACTGACATTCATTATGAACCATGGAACATGTCTTAGTTGAAAGTTCTTCATTGACTCAGACTGGCTTTTGACCAGGCTTAAAGACAATATAGAAGCGCAGTGGGGAAAAAAAAAAGAAAAAAAGAAAAAAAAAAAAGATGCTTGTTGCTATTCCACAAGAGAAAGGAGAGAATAAATTATTCATTGTGAATCACTCAGCCTGCCCTGGTAGGCGACCTTTCATATTGTAACAACTTTAAATGAACTGCTCCCCTTCCCTCCTCCCAAAAGTGCCACCAGTTTTTAATGCATAGTGACATTCAATTAATATGAAAGGCAAATGACCTAAATGCTAGATATGGCCCACTGAAGAGAGCACATTTTTTATAGTTGTGAATATTTTATAGATATTCTTTCTTTTCCGCAATCAAAAGGAAAAGATCTTCCAAAGTATTTTTTGTGAGTTAAAAGGAAAAAAAAGACATCAGAGCAAGAACATGTTCGTTGTAAAGCAGTTTAGTACTGAGGGTATTCTCTTAGAATATAGCACTACCTACCTGTAAGCAGGTAGAGTGCAAAGATCACTAGGCTATTAGCTATTTCACAGTGAAGCCGTCTCTTTCTCTTTCTTTGCAATAAACATTCTAGCCTAAAAACCCTGGAATGATGAAAATTATGGGAAAAAAAATTGTTTCCATCAACAGTTTTGATTTCAATCAGTTGTCACTTTCAGATGGCAAGCTATTTAATAGGAAAATATCAGAATAGTTTTCAGTCCCAGGCTTGAAAGTCAGTGCTGTTCCCATACCTAAAATACGCATTTTGCATACTGAATTGGTTGTTTTTCAATCTGTCCTCTTCCTTCCTCTTTTTCCTCCCTCCCCTGCCCTTTTATCTCATATGTCTACTGTCTTCTTTATTGTGACACTTTAAATGTGAGTGATCATGTTCTTGCGTGCCAGGACTTAATAATTTGCCATTATGTCATGCAAACACTGCTTCTACATAACTCACAGCATGCTTAACTCCCCTCTCTCTGTTCCATATAGACAAAACTAAGGGAAGCTTCCCACTGACCTTAACAGTTTGTGCAAACAGACCTGGATTTTATAGGTTTGAACAGGTTAGTGCAGGGCTATTACTCTAGCGGAACATAAATACCATCAATCAGCTCTCAGTTTTCATCCATTATAAGTGATTCATCAGGCATTAATTCCTTCTTTCTTTGCAGTCACATTTTTTATCCTCTGAAACTCTCTAGGATAAACTCACCTTGGCCTATGAGGTGAAAACTTTTGCCATTGAGAAATGTCTTCACTTTTTCTTTTGCAGATTTTTTTTTTTTCCCCCTTATTTTTTTGCAGCTATCTTTATTCCTAAATGGGTGTTTTCTGAGGTTTATTAGCATCATACAAAAGCACATGGCTGACAAATAGTTATCTGGAAGAGTGCTCTGGATGGCATACTGAATGGACACCTGGGAGAAGAGGTCCTGCCTTCTGCCACAGGCTTCCTACATAGCCCTAAGCAAGTCATTTAACTGCTCTGTTAATCAGGGAGATGTGATTCTACTTCCATTTCTAGCTTGTCTAGCGTATGAGGACTCTAGAGTGGTCACTACATTTACATATATTCCCTAATATGCATATGTTCCCCATAGCTGGGTCTGCACCTCAATACTAATTACAGTGGCGAAGATCATGTGGGAAAGAGGGAGTCTGAAAAACATTTGTCCTGGTCTTGATCTCCATAATCTGTCACCAGGCTCTGGTGTGTAGATTACAATTTCAAGCAAACTTATTTTAACAGGTCTGTATTCTCAAATTCTCAAATAATTCTCAAAAATGATCAGTTTGTGATGGAAATCACTGTCACAGTGTTGCAGCTCATGACAATTTTCATTCTCCATTGTTCCTTCAGTTAAGTAACAGAGGTTTGCTTTACTTAAGATCTTCCAAATTGGCAATCTACAGGAAACTGATAGAAAAATGCAAGTTCCCCTCCCTGAGGCAGACAACCAGGAGAGAGTGACGTTTAGCACAGCAACACAGAAAATGGATTTCGGTTTTCTCCCCGTTGATTTCCCATCTGAAGCCACTAATTCATTCCTGGCTACAGCTGCAATGCCATCACAGGAGCGCGCAGTTTTAGGCTCTCGAGCAGAACTTACTGTCTTCCCTCAACATGGATCCTGTTCTCTCAGAACTGACACCCTTGAATAGATGCTGTGTGCCTTCTCAGTCCTGTTTGACAGAGTGCATGGCTTTAATAACTAGTATAAAAAAGTTTCATCAAATGACACTGTGAATAATTTATTGAGGAGAGTTTTCCCCTTGAAAACTGCCAGCATTCAGTATGTTACAGCATAAATCTGACCATTTCGGATCCACTGGGGCTGTCTCTGGGCTCCCTTATACTCCTTCAATATCATGTGAGCTTTGAATTGTGCTTTTTCAGAGCTTTTACAATTCCAAGGCAACTCTATTTAGGTACGTAGACATTTCTGCAACAGTTGTTTTCCTTCCTTTTTTTTGCTTTGAGAAAATAGTTCTTCCCCTGTTGAAATATTTTTTTCTTTCTTTTGTTTTGCAGAACATTATGTCTTATAGATGATCCATGGAGTACTTTTAAAACACCTCGTGCTGAAAAAAAATGTGCTGACATGCAGTTTTATTTATTCATCCATTTGGAAGGCGAGAACTATAGATACACCAGTGTTAGCAAAATCTCGTCATTTTGAGGCTGTCTCCTAAAAAGAGTGGAAAAGTCAGCCTTTTATAATGATATGAGTTATGACATTAGCTCTTATTGTTTATTCTTTACATTTCTGAAATTAAACTAGGGGGTGTACTTTTCCTTTCAGCTAGCATTTGGTGAGCATTCTGGTAGAACTTCCCTGCTTGATGCTCCCTAGGCAGCAGGATTCAATGTTTTAAGGCTGGGGTAGCCTGAGATGAGCCCTAGCGACATTTCTGGCTTTGGTTGTTTCCATGGGTGCACCTTGTAAGGTTCCAGCATCACCTAGCATCACTTTGGAGAACTGGCATTTCTCAGTCCACCCAAAAGCCCCACTAAGAGCTGGGTTTTTCTGTAGGACACTAAGAAAAAAAACCAAACAAACCAACCAAAGAGTAGGAAAATAAGTTTGGGGGTTTTTAGGTTTCTTAATGCTATTTTCTATCTTTTTTCAGAGCAGAAAAGCTTTTGTCACATGTTGACAATGAAATGTAAGCAAGCCAGGCTCAGTAGATCCACGTTAGAGGATGAATCTCACTGCTTCTACCTTCCCTGTTTGACACTGTCTCTCCCTAGCTCACCAGTGAATGCAGTGGTTGCCCTTGATCCTCCAGTATGCTCCTCTGAAGGCAGCAGCACTTGGGATGAAGTTTGTGCTCTGAGTGTCTTCACGTCCCAGCCCAGCACTACTGCCTCTGCCTCACCACCAGATGCCTCTAGGCCAACCTTCCCTGGCACTGCAGCCACCAGCCAGGCTGAAACCTTCCTGAATCACAGAATCGTTAAGGTTGGAAAAGACCTCTAAAATAATCCAGACCAACTGTCAACCCAACACCACCATACGCACTAAAACCATGTCCCTGAGTGCTACATCTACACTTTTCTTGAACACCTCCAGGGATGGCAATTCTACCACTTCCCTAGGCAGCCTGTTTCAATGTCTGACCACTCTTTCGGAAAAGAAATTATCCTAATATCCAACTTGAACCTCCCCTGGCACAACTTGAGGCCATTACCATCGCTGGCCATAGGGGAGGTTTCCCGCTCTTGCCTGCTCAGAACATCCTTGGGGGCCTCTTACAGCACCTCACCACCTGGCAGCGAGAAACAGATAAACAATGGCAAGCCCGGGGTGTTTTCCTGGTCTCTGCCACCATGAGGGATGCTAGGGATGCTGTTGCTCCAGCATGCAGACTGTGAGCCGTGGGACCCCAGCAGCACCACCACAAGGAATCGGCTGGTGGAGGTGGCCTCTGAACTCCCTAGGAAATCAGGT
Source organism: Antrostomus carolinensis (assembly GCF_000700745.2). NCBI lineage: Eukaryota > Metazoa > Chordata > Aves > Caprimulgiformes > Caprimulgidae > Antrostomus > Antrostomus carolinensis. The sequence goes on from NW_010315862.1 coordinate 23,087, forward strand.
TGCCTCCTGAGGGCTGGAGACAACTGAAAAGTTACGGAGACATCTCCTTCCCTTTGTATCTCCCAGCTATCTCAGAACTCCTTGGGTTTTCCCCAGCCCCATAACACCTCTCTGAGCCCTCTCGGGCTAGTCCTCTGTCAACAGCTTCTTGTGAAACCTTTCTGATCCTCAGGGATCATATCTGTGGCCCAGTTATTTTAGTGGTGCAGAATGCCTTTTTTGGTGTTGCAGGTAAAAAGTGATTTTTCCCTCACTCTTGAGATGGCAACACAAGGTTTTGCCTCAGAATCTCTGAGTGAGCTCTGTGCCATCATATTACCTGTACTAACATCCCTATGTTTCCTGGGGTCTTAAACATGCCCATGTCTAGAGTTCTACTCTGGCGAGTACTCTGGCTGACAGAGCTCTACTTTGCAGGCACTTTGACTCCTTAAGGATGTGTGACAGATAAAGCAATTTGCAAACCTTCTAAAAGTGATTTTTCCTTAGGTATTATGAGAAAAATACTGATCTAAATTGACTACAAAACAACTGTACACAAACAATATAATTTTGTAATCACTTGAGTGATTCTGGGCTTGTGACCAAAATCTTGAAGAAATCCTCTCTGTCTCTTCTTCCCCATACAAGTTTTCTTTGTCAGAACAAGAATCCTCTTTTTACCAGCAGATTAATAGCTGTTATGCTATGATTATTCATACTGCTTAAATAACTCTCATGATAAATTAAGATTTCCGAGGAAAGGTCTAATGACCATTCATTTCAGGGACTATGGTATCTATCCATCCTGGAGGACTGGCATGAAGGATACCCGTTACCACAGTATTGAATAGCCTTTCATTTTATAAATGTGTTAGGGTTGAAGGAATGAATTCTCAATGTGAACAAGAACAGAAATGAGATTTCAAAGAGATCCATTTACAAATTTTTATTACAGGAGTGCATTTCCATGGAAGTGTTATAATAGTCTGATTAGGTTTAGCACTTTTTTTTCTTTGTGATTACTTCCTCTTCAGCCCCAAAAGGATTTTCTTTTCATTTTGCTATTCTGTTCTTAGCAATGGCTATTATTTTTTAACATTACGGAACCTCTTCGCAGATCTTGCTCTGTATCTGTGTGAGGGAAAAGAGTGATAGAAATTGTGCGTTAAGGAAGGCAGAGAACATGTAGGAACCAGCTTGTGCTTGCAAGGACAACTAAGTCTAACAATGTCACCAGGTTATGGAATAAAGCAATATATGTTCAGGGAAATGAAATGCATCCTCATCACATGTCAGAATTTTGTTGGGCTGCTCTGTTTTAATAAATAAACTGTCATGATGATAGAACTTCAAATTTGCCATTGATGTTTATCATGACTTATTTTAGTGTGTGTTGATTACTGCCACCTTAGGAATAGAATCAAGAAGATCTATAAAGCATAGACTTCAGTGTGTGATCTACCCTGCAACTCTTAAGGCATGTTAATTCCCGAATGAAGCCATCTTCAGCAGGCTGCTCAGTGGAGCTGCGATTTCAGCAGCAAATGATGTACATTAGACAGGTTTTGTTTTTGAGTGGAAGTGTGTCCAATGAAGATGATCGCCTTAAATGTGTTTAAAATTAGTACACCATAGTTAAAATGCTTTACATCAGTTCCAGTGCATTTAACACTTCTGGATTTTATACTTCACAATTATTGAGTCAAGATTTACTCTAAGGTTTGGATCTTACAGAATAGGCTTAATAAGTAGGAGATACTAATGAGAAGACTATGAGGTTAACACCCACTGTGCATATCTCTAGGACAAACCTGGATAATGGGATAACCTCCAGTACAATATCCAGACACGGGTCCATATGACAAAGATATTAGAAAAGAATGTACCATCTGCATTCAGCTCTATTGAATATATATTTTTTATTTCTTTTCTTATCTCTGTTTGCCTTCCATGGGCTGTGGAATCAATGCAGCAAAATGAATCAGTATGTCCTAAGATAGAATTGCACAGCTCTCTGTTGAGAGTATGAAAATTATGCCTTGTTGGAAGGGATGAGGGAGAACTGCTGCTTAGCATCAGTGAATATTTGACAAGATTTATTTGGCTATATTCCCTTTCCTTAAAACACTTTGTGAGTGGAAGGGCTAAGGGCAAACTTTATAGCAACTTTTTCCTTTGAGCCTAAGCTAAAAATAGCCCAAAAAGGGTTCCTGGAATTAAATTTTTGGCTCCAAGACATCCCAAAAAGAAATACAGCAACACAAAATAATCAATGTGTTCTACACCTCAGTTGCAGGTGGAGCTGTTTTGTTTAGTTCCTTTTTAAATATTTCTTCAGTGTATCCAGGATTCTTCTATAATTTATTTTAAAATGCATACACCTGAACTGGATTTGCAAAGGGATGCACAAAGACAATCCTCTGCTCTAGGGGTGATTTTTAAGAGAAACATAGTGACTTTCTTTTCCCTTTTGCAATATGAAAGACCAGTCCAGAGTCAATGATGTTACTTTCTGCTTTGGGAACAAAGCTTTAGTTTGTTCTTGGGTAATTCTCATAGAAGTTCTATTATTTTATAACAAGATTTTTGCAAGTAGTCCCAATAAGAATTTCTGAAATACATATACTAAGGTGGATTAGACTGGAAAAATGGGATCTGATTTCTACAATGTGGGAAGGAATGCTCAGAAAATAGGAAGAATGATGTGGCAAACATAATTATCACAGCAAATGTAACTGAGATTAGAGTCATTCTTTCATCAGTGCCTACATCAAGATGTTTTCTATCTGTTAAATGGTGATTTGTGATGCTATGGGAAATGCTCCTTGGACAATGGAATTGTTTTTTACAGAGTGACAGTTACTTTTCAATTGTTTTTCTGTAATGTAAATTGGAATTAAAAGCATTTAATTCTTTTATTCTCACCTTAAGAGAAATTTTTACAGTTATGCCTGGGTTTGTTCTCAGTTGACTAGTCAAGAACAAATGGATGCAGTAGATTCCAGATTGCTCCAGTAAGTAGAAGCAACAGCTGGTCTTTTCTCAGATTTCAGTTGAAGCCTTCCTATCTACTCAGTGCCCCTTTGCAGGATATTTCAGAGTTTTACACCATAAATTGGAGAAGGTAAGATCACGGTCAGCTCTCAGCTGCATGGTTAGCTCTCACTTCTGCTTGACAGACTGAACAAACTTTTCATGTGCAATGGACTGGGAAGAGAATGGGATTCAGTAATGTAGTGGTTAAAGCAACATCACAGTAAGGTGTCCTCCAGAGCCTCCCAGGCAACTGTCCAACCTCTGCACTACAGCCTTTTGCTTTCTCTTTGGCTCAATGGAGAGTGAACCCCATTCCCCAGGTAAAAAGCAAAACAGAAATAGGCACAGGATGGGAGATAGGAACTAGTATTTCTGTATCTCATGAGTGCACTCTAAAGAAAGTTACTAGAGAAGCCAGCATGTGGCCACAGCCATATTTCCTTTCATACTCTACTCTGAGAATTCCTATGGATTAGGGTATGAGGCAAAACTAGGTGAGAAACTGTCTACTTTGTGAATCCAGAGGAATTTTGTAGGTTCCTCACTACCTTGAGTGCAGTCAAGGCATCCTCCTTCAGCACCTCTAGGACTTGACAATTGCTGTAGGCAGAAGATATGTGTCCAGAGGAGCAAATGAGAGGGAGCTGGAGTACGTAAAACCTTGTAAATCAGTGCCTAAAGGGAAAGTTAGGAGCTATTTAACATCATTATATGATCACCACAGCCCACAATGTTTCTGTAGATCTTGTTTTTTTTCCAACACCCATCCCAGGTGTTGGAAAAAAACCCATATCTATATATCTATTCCAATAGATATGTGCTCCCTAGCATCCAGAGATGCAGCATGTTTGGCTGGAAGCCACCTAGACTACTGACAAGGTAGGCACCTCCTCTCATAGCTGAGAATAAGCTTGCAACCAATATTGTGACCTTCTCTGAGACTTTAGAAGTCTCTTTTTCCACTGCAGGTTCTGAGTCCAGCGTCGTCTTTCAAAGGTAATACCCCATAACTTTCCTTTAAGGTCAGTTGTCATGGTGCTGCTCTTTTCCTCCTTCCCTACATTTTCCTTAGCCTGAGCAGATTCAGATCACATCCTCCACCTTTCTAGAGAGTGGTCTGTGCATCAGACTGAAGGCTATGCCTGCCCAGCTGTAAATGGAATAAAGCAAAAAAGAGGGGAAGAGAAAATTTTCAATTTTAGGCAAGCCAGACTGAATAAGAGATGGAAATGAGAAAGGTGTGTTGGACTCTGGAATCTGCTGGACTCTTTCAAGGTGGAGAGTGAAAACCACATTATTTTGCAGCACTATGGAGATGAACGAGACATTGTTTCCTCAAATCCATTATACTTAAAGCACTTGAAAATTGGTGGCAGCTTATTCCCTTCTGTGAATAACTTAATGGAATAGCTTTACAGAATATCGTCACATTGTGTTGTGAAATCACCTGCAAAAAATGGTGCTAGATGTTCTAAGGGTGAATTGGAGTGATGAATCTCTGAATGATGTACAATTCAAGCTGTGTGATTTGGGGAGACTTTAACATCTGTCTGGTTTTCTTTGGAATCATTATCAAAAACAAATAGAGGAACAGTTTTTTGTTTGCTTGCCATAGCTAACACGTCATTTACAAAGTGGTTGAAATTACCATGCTTATCTAGCTTTTCTGGATGTTGAGTTGATGGGCTTTTATTCTTTTTAAAACTTTTTTTTTTAATTCCCAATCAAACAAGAAATTATGTTCTAGTACAGTAACTGACATTCTAACATGAAAGGCTTTAACATATGTATATGTAACAGCTGTGGAATGCTAATGATGTTGATATCTAATGTGTTTTCTCTTAACTTAGGCCTGTTTGAATTAACATTTAATATTTGAAGCAAAATACAACAAAAATTGGAAGGATAGATGTGACCAGCATCTTTTTACTAAATACTATGTTTCACTTTCTATTAATTACTACTTGTAAAAGGTGTATGAAAAAATTTCACGTTTTCAGAATATTGCATGTGGCCCTGTTGTGAAGAAGCTAGAGATCATGACTTATTATTCCTTAAATTATGTCCCTCAGAAGAGTGACTAGGTGAATGTCTCTGTGACAGATGCAATCCAGATCATGTGCTAGTGAATAAAACCCAGAAGAGCAAATGTTTGCGCTTTGGTCAGAGGAACAATCAAAGGTTTTTCAGACAAAACTATTTAAGAAAAAAAAAAAGTGTAATGGCTTTCCTTTCTCTTTTTCCCTTCTTTCCCTCAGTTCCATCTCTCACTTTTCTCCACATTGTCTTAATACTTGCTTCATCCTCAGTCTGGACTGAGATGTCTCACAGAGCAGAAAATTGTTCTCAAATACAGACAGTTGCAGCAGAGGTTGGGTAAGTCTGCATGATGTTCGAGGGATTTTGATACAAAGCAGAGGGAAATCCTATGTAGGCATAACTGAATCATTAAATTGTTTGGGAGGATCTTTCCCACAGATGAGGCGATGGAAGGAAAGGAGCTGGTGCTTAAAAAAAAAAAAAAAAAAAGATCCTTAGTGCAAACCAGGACTGATCACTGCACTTGGGTTATATAAAAATATAGCCTTTCCAGGAAAAAAAAGGGGGGGGGGGGGGGGGGGGAAAAGGAAAGGAAAGAAACTATTTCTGGATATTTTTTTTGTTACACAGAAACTTGTGTTTCTCGTAGATATGTTAATAACAAAAAAAAAAAAAAAAAAAAAAAAAAAAAAAGGGGGGGGGGGGAAGGGGAGAAAAGGAAAGGAAAGGAAAGGAAAGGAAAGGAAAGGAAAGGAAAGGAAAGGAAAGGAAATGGAAAGGAAAAGGAAAGGAGAAAAGATCTGTAGCAGCTGAGTAACTGGGACAAAGTATATGACAGCACTAAAAGAATGTTTACTAGAATCTGTTACTGGCCTCTAAGGAGAAAAAAATGCATTCAAAGCCATATTTGAACAGATAAAAGAGGCCTGTAAAAAAGTTAGAATACACCGATCAAGGGGAATTTTAATTACTCCTACAGTGCCAGAAACCTGAATTTCAGAACTGAACTGAATCC
>NW_010315862.1:29170-68275 GCF_000700745.2 Antrostomus carolinensis
AGAAACAAGTTTGGAAAAAGAAAGACTGCTTACCCATGAGTTCCTGAGAACAAGAAATCATACTGCAAGTCAGAGACAAGATGGGTCTGCTCTACAGGGAATAGCATAAAAATATTTTATGAAGTACACTTCAAGGGAAAGGAGCTCAGATGAAATGACTAGCATCTATGATTGTTTCAGAAATTTGTGAGTGGCAAGTGATAATTAAGAGATTTATAGTCAAAGCATGTGTGTGCTTAGAGTCCAGGATTACATAAATTTTTATTTTCTTCAGTTTTTTATTTACTTTTGGAGAAGGTTCCAGAAGTCTGTTTTCAATTCTGTTTATCCTCTGCCTAGGGAAGACTGAATTTTGCTGTTTTAAACTCTACTTGCTGACTGATGTTCTGAGCCATTTTAAGCTGATATCCATCTAATATGAGAACCTACTTTTTTCATACTATTTACAGCTAGGCGGTGATCCATTAAGGCATCTATTTCCCAGACATCTGATAAGAGTTCCACAGTATTGAATGTGTCCAACCCCAAGTAAAGAAACAGAAAGACACATGATACCAGGAAAATAAAAGATCTAAAGACAAAAGGAAGACACAGCTAAACACATAACTTATAACTTGACATGAAAAATGAAAATTAAAAGGTATGATGCAGCACGGACCCCTTATACATGCACCAATAGATGTACTAATTTTTTGCAAAGTCTATTCATTCTAATAGATCTCTTAGTCATTAGAATAAATATGCCAGATTTTGTTGCACTTTTCAATCAGATTTCTAAAGACATTTCTTTAGAAGAAATACAATGGCAAAATTATGAAGAAAGACAGTGTCTGTAACTTTTCAGGAAATACAGTTCTACAACAAATACAAGTATTTATTGTCTGTATTGTTAAAGGTAACCTTTAATCCTAATTTAAAATAAATAAGAGTTAATATTTCGAAGCCACTTCTAAAACTAATTGCAGATGAATGACTGTGTCTCTTACATTATTTCAAACATTTCAGGCCAGAACTTTTCTTGAGCATGGTGCAGTGAAACCCACTCCTCCTCCCGTCTTGCCCGTTGTCTGAGCAGTTCAAGAAAACAAAGTGAAAGCCCCATGGAGGATATCAGTAGATCCAAGTCTCCACTCAGTTACACAAGTGCAACGAGCTGCAGAGTTCTGACTCTGAAATTCACTGCACAGGGGCTGGTACCGGGCCTTTGCAATCCCACTTGTATGATCTAAATTTCCAGTACACTGTGAGTGTGCCACAAAAAGTTCACTTTCATAAATTTGCTTTTACCTGAAGTAGCTTTGTCAGCAGCAGGTAAAAGGGTTTTCTTATTCAGAGCCACACTAATTCCACAGCTGTAGCATTTGAGCCTTTGTTCTAAAAAGGCTCTTGAGAAAAAGTGCATCCATAATTTGCAGCTTCCATCAGCAAAGGACTTGGAAGACAAAAAAATAAATCTCATAGTAACAGAGAGCCAGGATACTATCTCAGTATAATCAGCCTCCTGTTAATAAACCTGCCTTGAGTGCCAAAATTAGATCTTTAAAATTCTGCAACATGATGCCTCAGATTGTGATAAGCAAAAATTAGCAAGAATTGTCTTTGCATATTGAACAAGATCACATCCTGGGCAGGTAGGAAGTGTACCAGACAGAAACACACTGGTTTTAGGACACTCCAATATCTGATAGATGCATAAACCATTCCCTAATGCTCTTTGTATCCCTTCCTTTGTGATTTCACTTTAAGCAACTTCAAACTTGGGACAAAACCCTTTACCATTAAAATCAATGGAAGTTTTATCAGGAGAGCTAATCTCGCCTTCAGGCTTTCACTGAATTCTTTCTTTCTTTCTTTTTATCTCCTTTATGTTTTATTTTAAAGCACATGGTGCTAGTGCAACATTGGTCCATCCATTCAAAAGTATTCTGTATATAGTCCAGTGATATATTTTTTAGAATTTAGGAACTATGAACATAAAAGTGAAGCTACTGTAAAAGTAAGTCAAAAAGAGGGAGCATCTATTGTGTGAAAGTGTTTTCAACAGTAACTGGATATTTATTCCTATTTCATCTCTAATCCGAGGACCTTAAGATACTTCTATTTCTGATAAATAAAGGAGAGTCACGACTATTGCTCTCTGACACACAGAAAATGTATTTTCATAATCAGATTCTACCATACATTGATAAGTCTTGAATTTGAGCAAAAGAAAGTAAACAAGGTATACAAAATATTCTATTTACTTACAAGAGCCATTGTTTGGAAAGATACAAAAAAGATATAGGTGAAACAGCACAGAGCAAAAGGCCTGTGAGTCCCAGGAAATGTGTTGAGCGTGAGTATGACCAATTGAGAAATCAGTATTTCAAATATGTTGGTTTGGAAGTTAGCTTTAGACGAGGAATAAAATAAGGCATGGATCTGACTATTCTATTCATTGACCAACATGACTGAACACCTGAATCCTGAGAACGCTGATCACAAGGTTTTATTTTCCACATCTTTATTTATCATACTCAGTATTCTTTCCCCTTCATGTTCCTCTGTTTCATCAAAGGATGGTATAACTGGATATCACTCACAGATCAGAATTTAAGAATCAAAGTAGCTCTTTCTTCTCTTTGCAAAGATTTTTTTTACAAGTTAAGGACTTTAATAGAAATTGTCTCTGGAAAAAAAGCTATTTGTAGCTTTTGATTAATTTTTGAATGCATAACTATAAATTTCTAATCTCAAAATACTAAGATTTTTTCTTATTGCTAGCCGCCTTTTGTGAGTTTTCCACATTTTTTCCATGGTAGCAGAACGATCCCAGATCTCTTTATTCAAAGCCCTCAGTGATGTTTCACTGGCTGATGCTGTGAAGTGACATGGTTGCACTAACCTCTTTGATTCTTTGGTCCTATTTATTCCAAAAAAAGTAACACCAAAACAAAGAACTCTTCAGATTGGTTTTTGGTAGCTCTATGATAGATTCAGGATTCATTCCTTTTCTTTGTAATACTTGGCAAGATTCTCTTCTTCCTGAAGAACTTCAAAAGAAATTAAAAATAGTAACATACAACTGTGAAGTATTGTAGTCACTCACACAGTGATCTGGATAATTCTCAAGGTATACCACAGATTTGCTGGGGGCTTTTATGGTTTTGTTTTTTTTTACAGTGAGAGCAATTCAGAATTGGTAATTTGTCAAGGGACCTTGGGAAATTCCTCTTTCCAATCTGTAAACGAGGCTAATATCGTTCATGTTTCTCAGAAAAGGCTTTTTCCCAAAGACAAAACCATTTTTTTCAGACACAACTATAGAACGTGGCTGTATGTTAAACATTTCTTGTTTAACAGAGAGGACAAAAACATCATAGTGGGTTGCTGTCTATATTTAAAATGTCCCAGTCAATAGGAATGTCCCTGGAGCAAACAGTCTGGGGTACTTAGTCCAAGGGTGCTGTACTCCAGAAATATAGGCATGGCACTACTGTTGGTGTTATGCTTTCAGGAGAAGCAATCCTCATAAAACAGCATCAAGATTTGGTATCTGGGGTATATAGATAGAAGTAGTTGCTCTGTCTTAACCAAATGATAAGCCAAGGGTTTGATTTTCTACCCTATTGACAAAAGGATTAAAAAAATGAGACAAAGTACACTGAAAAGGTAAGAACTGTAAGTGAATATGGAGGGCTAGGATATTAGATGTATGAGAGGATGTATGAAGTTGCAACACAAAAGAAATGAAGGATATGACTTCTGAAAAAAAAACCAAAACAAAAACCCTTTTAATAAATAGACCAGTGAAGAGATAAAAGTAGCTTGACCAATTTAGCAGAACTGTGTGTAGATATTTAAGAAGCAGGAACATCAAAAACGGGAAAAAATTAAAAAGAGAAAGGTGAAACTAAAAGATTTTCTCCATGGTTACAGTAAGATTAATTGGGTAATGATCAATAAAGGTGGAAGTTTTAACTCCAATCCCTTCCAGTACAAATAGGTGGAATGGATCATGAGTGTGCTCTACAACAGGGTACAAGATGAAGTGCGTTTATTTGGCTTAGTTGTGAACTCCCCATTTATTGATACGTTAAGCCCCAGAGGGACTTTGTACAGCTCTGAGGCCTCCAAGCTGTGTACGCAGAGCAAAAGGGACTTGCAGTTATAATCTAGAAGGAATAATAGGCTGGGGTGGAAGTTACCTAAAACTTTCAATAAGAATCACTAAGGGCAAAGGAAGGTCTTAAATCATTGCATGTGGTGATATTCTAGGCACCTGACACAGCACTATTGAAAATTCAGAAATTTGAATCTGTGCTAAGGGTAGACATGAAAGATCTTTCAAAATAGATCCTCAAATAATTTTAATCCAATATTTTTGTGGATCTATTCCACAGACAGAAAACAGAAGCAACTTTGGAAGTTCTTGACTCAGCAGGGCTAATGACTCAAAGAATCACTGTCACCTCTGGGTACTGGTCAGATCTGTCTCTGACTCCATATCCTGCTTTTGCATCATCCCAGAAGGGTGTCTTATTTTATCCAGACCTGGAGATATATGAAAAGTCAGTGCATCTTGAAAAACTAGGCAGAAGTTTACATCTAAATGTACCAAATATGTAGAGAGGTAACACTTTTATTGGAAGCAGGACTTCTACAAATGCAAATGGTATGAATTTGCTTAGCTATTAACTCAATTTTATAGATCTGTAAGATGGGGAAAAATGTAACAGAAAAGTTAATGGAAGCATATAATAAAGGGCAATGAGCAGGCACCATAAATCTACGCAGGAACGCACATTAGAGAAATGTATGCAGCAGATCACTCAGAACAGGAAGGATTCCTTAACTGCAAGACATTTAGCATAATGCTATTATACATTAAATGGACCATACACATCCTAACAAATCACCAGTAAGTTTATTTTAACTTTCATTGCAAGAAAATTTAGAAAACTTTGGTAGGATTTTCAAAGATTCTGAGAGCCTAAAGTAGATGTTTTAGATGCACTTGTATCAGGACAACAGGTATCTGATTGCCCTTTGTCAAGTAAAACACCAGCAGTGAGAAAAGCTCACCTGTGATCTTCAGCTATCCATAAGGTGCTCCCCTGTATTTCTTTCACACATGAAGGAGGTCTTTTTTACTCTTTTTGTCTTCCCTGTGCAGAGGTGTATTCTGCCTTCCTTGCATAGAAGAGGGAGGTAGCAGAAGTAGTGGAGAAATCAAGCCTGTATGGTTTCCTAGGAGCTTCACTGACAGCTTTGAAAAGTGATGATGGAAGCATAATACTCCTATTACAATGCTTTACAATTTCAGGATGCCTGTGGTATGAGGAAGGAGAGCTTGGTTGCCAAAATTACAGCCAGACAATGTGCTGCTAGTTCTTTTGCCCATGGACTTCTATAACAAAGCTTTTAAGACCAAAACCTGATTGCAAGCCAAGACAGTTTCCTGTTTTTTCCCTTGGGTCAGTAACAGTTGCCAAGAACAGAGTTTGTACCTGGGACCATTTCAGCTGGAAGGATCTTTGCTTGGAGCTGAGTCCTCACCTGTTGCTTCATAAAGTTTTGGAAAAACCATTATATGATCTATGTAATAAGATGTCCCTGCAGCAACCTATTTTATTACCTGAGAGCCTCATTCATTTTTTTCTTTATTCATCCTTGGAATGACTAGCACTCCTGTTGACATATGCTGGGCTCCTACCTGGCTAGAAATTGAACTTGGACTTTTGAGTGTGATCCAAAAAATAATTGTATACATCAAGAAGGGAGGAAATGCAGTACGTGCATTTTCATCTCTCCCTATGTCTTTATATGTACATACCCATTCATGGACACATACACACGCAGAAAAACACACTAAGACAGGAGAAACCTCTTAAGCCACTTTCTGTAGTCATCTACCAAATGTGCAGGAAATTCTTCTGATGGTTTTAAATATGTTTCTGAGGTCTATAAATTATCTAGGAAGGTATCTATAGAAGGTAGCTATGTGGTGCATTATATAGCTGTTAAACGAAATACATTTGAGTAAATAGTAGTATAGGACTGCTACAAGGGTACAGTAAATGCTAATGGAAAATCCCTCTTCAGATTTTAAAGAGGAGTTATTTGTCACTGTAAGTTATAGCTCTGTTAATATTTGAAAGTCCATGTATGTAAATTACTATTGCTATATGAAGTCTCATTGACTTGCTATCATGCAAGCCTCTCACATTTTCTTTCCTCACTGCATATGAAAAAGAAGTTAGGATTTTACTTTTTGCAGCTCTTTTTGTATAATCTCTCAGTTTTACCATCCAAATCCTTCCAAACATAGTCTTTTAAATCTTTCAACTCAGACCACTATTTCATTTGGAAAATGGTAAGTATGGCTCTCTTTGTTGTCTTCCTCTGGATTTCCTTGAAAAGACCTGTCAGAAAAGCCTTGGACTTTGCATGGTGGACTCTCATTTTCTGCTCTTGGCCCAACAGAATTTGTGCAGAGCTCAGCACACCAAATCCTGGTCTTGTCCACAGAAGTCCTGATTTTTATAGAAACAAGTGTTCAGGACTGTTGATCTTTTATAGTGTGCATGTCAGATCATCCTGTGAACCCTTTGGTGGGATGAGAAGGGGAGGAAGGGAAATAAGACCAAATTAGGATGAGGCCTTTGTTTAGGCAGACATACAAAGAACATTTTGGAGGCATAGTAAGTGCATGTAATAGTGAGTAGATATAAGTCAGGTATTGCTGAAAAAGTGATCCTCCACCTTGTTTCTTCAACATTGTAATATTTTACATCTAGGAGAAAGTATTTGTTATAAAATGCATCAAAGGAATTATTTTAAAATATAATTAAAGGTACAAAATAAATTATTATATGAATTTTAATTAACCACACTCAATATTTTTTGTTTAATCATGGTATCATTAGAGTTTTATTCTTGGATGTTGGTGATGTGAATATTTGATGTACTTTGGTAATCTGGGTTAGAGGTACAGATGTGAATAAGCAATTAGTTTTTAAATAATATTTTTCAGATTGAAAACTATTTGTCTAATATCCAAGAAAAAACCTGTAATTTCAATATCAATATACACTTTAGCATTGTTAGGGGATTTTTTTTTGCTGGTAGTTGCCATATCCTTCAAGGTGATATAGGATATTTGGATACCTATGGCAAATGTTTCAGCACAGTAAGCATGGAGACAATGATTGATATAACTGAAGGAAATTTGATCTTGAATACATGTAATTATCCCAAGGCACAACATAGATCTGAATGAGTTTCAAAGCTTATCTATTTGCTTATGTTATTCTTCAGGACAAGAATATAAAGGGGATGATCGAAGTATTGATGAAATGGAAACGTGTTTGTTGATATTATTATGTCAAACATTTATTTTGTAATGAAGGAGCTGGATTTTCTAGTGATCTAAAATGCGAGACCACCATCAAATCTTACATGGTAAAAAGCAACTTGTCCTTGTTTTTTTTTTAAGCTTGTCATGTTCTAAAACTGGTAGCTTTTGATTCAGAATATCCCAACTAAAATAAGGAAGTCAGTTCTTCTGAACTCTTTCAATTAAGTTGATTTCCTTTCACTGCTTAAGATGAACTCATATCCTGTTATCACTCTTGGCTCAGCACTATGGTTTCAGACAAACTATACATCTACCTTGTTAAGCTTTCTTCTTTGAGGAAAAAAGATATTTTTAAAGAGAAAATATGCAATGCACTTTTATTCTGGTCATAAAATGAAATGCCATTTTTTTTTATCTTTTCTCTATATTATAAGGAATGATACGTTCATTTTCTTGCCAAAAGAAGCATTATGTGCAGTAGACTAATCTGTTTTTAAAAATCACATGCTTATCAGCATTCTGCTTTAGAAGCTGTATGAACATTAAAGCTTTTATTATTTCTATTAGCAGAACACAGATAATGCACTTTAGAAAAACAATAAGCCACCAAGTCTGGCTGACAGTTATAAAGGTGATTGCAATTGCATTGTGTGCATAAGAAATGGATTCAGCTCTTGACAACAGCTATCTTGGACAATGGAGGAATCCATGTGCGCACCTCACGTATTTTCTACGGGGATGTAGGAAAATAGTACGTGAGTAAATGAAATTCTGATTTTACATAAGTCACCAGGCATATTTGCAAGTGTATACTATTTAGCGATCCAAACTAAACACACTGGAATGAGCCAGCACTTTTTATGAGATAATTTTTTAATAATATATCAAAAAAACAAAGCAGATTTTCATAGTTCTTCAGATTAATTCATAATCCTTTGGGAAAAAAAAATGATGTTGTGATTCCATTCTGAATGTAAACACCTTTCTTGTAACCAAGCTGCTGGCATATGTAGACAGAAGCCAGTTTGCAAATAAACATACTATTTGGGAGAAAGCTCAAAATCATAAACTAGGTTATGATGTCCAGTTGATGGCTACCTGAGGTGACCGTATTATATGCCTTTCCATAATGTCACTTCCTATAAATTGATCATAAACCTTGGACTTAAAATCACTGTTTGTTCTCATCCACTGTTCCCACATGGAAAAGTATTTCAGTAGCTCCCTTCTATGATGCATAGAAATTTTTCTCCAGCTGCCAGTCTGAAAGCAATGCAGTCCTGTTATTGAAATTCCCAGAAATGGCCCCATCTGGACAATGGGTTTTGGCTCCTAGATAATCCTGGCCATGTTGTGTGTGTCTGGCTGGGCTGGTAGTAGTGTCATGACGTCATGAACAAAGTATCATTCCACACTGCAAAGGCCAAAAAAGGGTTGACAGTCTATTTATTTGTCGGTCTCATGCTATTTGTTTGTCTGACATCTGTGCACATCTACAGAGCTGTCAATGTTCAAGGAGGACAAACATATATTGTTCCCATTTTTTACTGCAAACCAGTCCTTGCCATAAGCCATCTCTGAGGAAAACTAGCTCAGCCCAAACAACCCTATTGCATGCCATTGCTTTAATGGCATGACTTGGCCCTCGGGTATTTATTAAAAGAGAAATTTAAGAGTTTAAATAGTAACTGATGCAATATATCAATAACTAAATTCAGTAGCAAACTTTACGTTGCTGCAAGAGTCTTAACTTGTACATTACCTGAACTATACCTTCAAATTTTCATTGTTGTCCTACCTGTCTGTCTCATAATTGTCTTTTATCTTGTGAATAGCTGTGAAATTAACATTTTGAGGTACTGAAAGAGGTCTTTGTGTGTAATGCTATATGCACATGCTTACTTTTGTAACCAAGATGTCTAGTCAGTTCTTTTTGTAGTATTTATGTATTGCTCTTCACCATTGGTATTTGAAGATTTTCCAGCATTAACTGTTAAATGGAATCATAGATCATTTATCTTAGAATGTATGACGAGAAATAATCAATTGTAGCATTACTTTATGGATGATGTTTTGAAACTCTTCCAGAAAAACTTTTTGCCTTGTTATGTATTTCATTGTGATTTGATTGATTTATGCTAAAAATATTTCCTTGGGTACTACAAAAGCTGCATTTTAGTGGTTGGCATCTTACCATCCTTCATTGGCGGTAATAATAAAAAGCGATAATGTTGCTCATAAAATACTACAGCTATTAGCACAATTTAATTATTCAGATAAGTACAACAGAGCCATTAATAAGACCCTGTAACGACGTCAACCACCACCCACGAAAAAGGAATGTTCAGTTATGTTCCCATGCAGATTTAACAGACTGAAGCCTTGTTTGTGATAAAAAAGAAAAACATTGAACAAAACAACTACTTAGTTATGAAGCAAAAGTGATTTCAAGTTAAGACAGTCAATCCAATTTGTGAAACAGAGCAACATAGTAAAATATTTTATTCTTCTTGAATTATTTTCTATGTAACTTCTATTGATCCCATAGCAGAAAAATTTCCAGAGGCAAGACAGACCTTTATTAGTCTCAGGTTAAGGTTTCCTGCTTTAGAGGAGGATGAATACCAATAAAATCTAAAAAAAAAAAAAAAAAAAAATAAAATAATCAATATGCCAAAGCAAATGTATGCAGCATAGCTGCAAACGTTTTATTAGAATGACAGTGCTATTGTATTTAAAAACCTAGAGACATCTTTGGGGAGATGAACCTGTGTCAGATGTGAAAAGAAGCAAAATTGTTAAATATTTTCAAGTATTCAATGAAACCTCTCATCTGAAACAGGCTTGCTAAATTATTTATTGAAAATCTAATTAGCAAGTGTAGCTCTTAGAGCTTGGATTTACTCTTTCTGAAGTGACCCATATATATCTCATACAACAGGATATCAGAAGAGTTCCAAAGAAATTGCTAGGAGGTATTAAAGTAGCAATTTCATCTGCCCATGTAATAACAACTGCATAATTTCCATCTCATTTACATTATGGGGAAAGTAATAAATTTTATATGTTAAGAGACAAAAAAAAAAAAATCTAATTTCTCCTCTTCCATGAAAGCTCAAGCTTTTGCAATTCATGAAGGACAAAGTGCCTCCAAGAAACCAGTGCTAGGCACCACTGAACATAATTTCCTCCTCTAGTTACCAACATTTTGACATCAAGTAGTGTTTTTCTGACTATAATTTGTTGGCAGAAGTTTTTCACTTTCTGAAAGCATGAATCTATGCAGCTAAATGTGGCAATGGGTAGCTTTTACTGGTGATGGACTCAGTTTTCTATAAGGTACTGTGGTGTGTGCAATGCCAGTAAAGGGGAGAGTAAAACCATCAGTAGTCATGATACCTGGAATGATCTAGTATTGCTTGATAGAGGATTAGAACTGGGGTGAAAGAAGGTTATTTTTCTCATGGAAACTGGACTTGGTATGTTGCCTTTTCTGTTCCCTTTTCCTCCTTCCTAGGGGAAAAGTTTTTATGTGTATGTGCATGTGTAAATGTGTTTGTATGTGTGAGAGAGAGAAAGGAGGAAAAATGTCTAAGAAGTAACAATAAGTTGGAAGAAAGATACTTGTCAGAAGTGAGTTCTGTGAAAGAATCTGAAAAAGCTGAAAAAGCATAAGTGGTCAGCTGGAGGTTTTTTCCTATATTCTAGTGGATGCATCATTTAAGTAATTAATTTCCAGTGAGACAATAGGAACAGAATAGTGACTGATCAGGATTAAAGCACTGAGTCACAATCAAGCATTAGCACTAGCAGGTTACTGGTTCAAAAAAATACTGAATTTCTAAGATACCTAGAGAGGTAATCATATTATTTACAAAAGAGATTTTTTTTCCACTAGGAGTTCACATATTATAAAGATATAATGTCTTCCCTTAGTAAACACCACGTGTTTCACAGTGAATTTTCTGTGCAAAATTAAATACATAATGAAAGAAAATAAAACTCTCAGATGTTGGTGTCTTCTCCAAAGTAACAAGTGATAGGACAAGAGAAAACAGCCTCTAGTTGCTCCAGAGGAGGTTTAGATTGGATAGTAGGAAAAATTTCTTCACTGAAAGGGTTGTCAAGCATTGGAACAGGCTGCCCAGGGAAGTGGTTGAGTCACCATCCGTGGAGGTATTTAAAAGATGTGTAGGTGTGGTGCTTAGGGACATGGTTTAGTGTTGAACCTGACAGTGTTAGGTTTATAGTTGGACTCAATGATCTTAAGGGTCTTTTCCAACCAAAACAGTTCTATGATTCTATAATCTGAACTGGATTTTTCCCACAGCTATAGGAAGCCCTTTCACCGGGCTAGATTAAAATGTTACAAAGAAAGATTCAGTGATTTAAATAATTGCATCTCTCAAAGACTATAAAAACAAGGATTTCAAAACATAATATCTGTTGGAGATTTGAAGGAAGATCCAGGCTGGGGACTCAGGTCTCTGTAGTCCCTCAGGGAGACCCGGGGTCCTAGGAAAACACTACAGCATTTTGAAATTGGGCAGGACCTGCAAAAGGTCATTTCAGAGAGAAGGTGGTTGGGAGGAAGGACAGAGAAAGGCCCTATGTCCCTTGTCTTCATAGCCTGTTTAATATAGGTCTTCTTAGGTGTTAGCATCTCATAATCCTCAGTGTTATTAAATGGGGGGTGGGGTACCTAATGCGGGTGATTGGAAAGGGAAAATAGTTCTCAGTCCTGCAGCACCTTACCCTTTTCTGTGCTTGCACATAGCTTTTCACAGCCTGTCCTCCTGTCGCTCAGGAGAGGAGCAGAGGAAATGTTGGTGTTTCTGGAGCAGATCCCTGTGCATGGCTGGATTAAGAAGGAAAAGGAGCACGTGCCACTGCGATACAGAAATACAGAGAGAACAAGTAAGACAGCTCCTGCAGCACTTAGAGGAAATATAACTGTGTCAGAATCTAGAAATGGACTTTTCTGGGGGAATATATATATTTTTAAAAGCCAAGCTGGAAAAGATTAACAGGGTAAAGATGTGTCCCCTGCATGCTAATGCCAATGGGCTGTGCTACAGACCAGCATTTATTTTTTTCATTTCCCTGGTTTCAGCTATTGCAGGTGTTCTTTTATGCCTGCATTTTCATATCCTGCCTTTAATATAATTTATCTGTTTTTTGCTCATTTGTTTTTTTATATTAGTCCCAGGAAATACATTAACTGCCCTGCTGGTTTAATATTTCCTCCTTGCTTCAGGAAGATAGTTTTCAATATTTTGTGCAAAGATTAAAACATTCAGTCAAAGTGCTTGCCTTTCTTCTATTTATTAAAGGACAACATCTATCTTGCCTGTACAGTGCTGGCAGTTTTTCTTAGGAATACATCTTCCATTTGGGAAATCTTAAACTCTAGCACAATAAATGCAATAAGAGTCACCACAAAACATCAGCACAACAGACAGATACCAAGCAAGGGAAAACTGTAAGAAGCCAGGTATTTTTTTTATCTTATGGAGACAGGTTGTGGTTGTTAACAGCTTCTAAATCCCACTGAAAGCTCGTTATGCCCAGTTAGTTACAGTGCAGCTTTCTTTCCATTCTCTCCAGAAATGCAGTAAACCAGTTAGTAAAGGTTCCATTCTTCCATATGCTGGGGAAATGTAAACAAGAAAGTGAGAAGGCTGATGGTTATTAGCAGTAGTATTGCCATTTAAGAATTCAAGAGGCTCTCTGAGGAGCTGAACCTGTGTCAAATGTGAAAGGAAAGGGTTTTGAAAAATAATTTCATCCCTATAATGAAATGGCTGATATGGAATCTCCCAGTTGCTGAATTATTTAGAGGAGGAAAAAGTAGTAAGTAAATTTGTTTCTCAGAATCTGATTTTGCCTTTCTTAAAATAATTGCTTCTGTATTTTCTGCTGGCATATTTTTATCTGTAGGCTTTTTACATCCACAAATTCCAGGTGGACTTTCACCCAGTATAGGCTCTTAACAGTTTCTTTTGTGAAGTAAATCATACAGTAGGAAACAATTAAGATGATATCCAACAGACTAAATTTGGTATGCAATGCCCAGTAGCAGCAACCACAGAATCTTTTTGAGCATGCAAGTTTTATGTGAAGGAGATCTGCAAGGAGTTCTCATATTGACCAGAGTGGGTGTCTCAGACGAAGTTCTCCTATAGAACTCATATAGTCCAAGTGGACCTTGCTAAAGATCTTTCAAATGAGAGGTAAAGTCCAAGTCCTGACTAGAGCAGGCTGAAATATCAAAGTTCACACTCTTAAATGTCTTTTTATTTTTCAAATCCTTCTTTCACTTAGTCACATTTTGTCAGAGTGCATTTTTTGAGTTGCATTTTTTTGTGGAGATTTTGTTACAGCACAGACACAGCCTGCAGAAGGCTTTTTCTCCAGGTTTGGAAACTGACCTTACTGCAGACACACATGTTTAAGATCATCAGCTTTTCAGAATTTATGTAGTTTGATCAGGACAGTGACAAAAAACCTATTACTGCAATAGCCCTTTTCCACTTAATGTAACACTAAGGGTAACAATGGCTTCTGCCAATATGCCTTTGTAAATAAATATCGATTGGGCATTTGCCTTTTGTTTGTGTTCAAACATCAGTGTTTATGACTCACTCGAGCCTTTGCAATTTTCCTTCACACCATTACGCTAACACATTTCTTCCGTGAGCTTCTGCAGACAAATCTTTTCTAATATGGTTTTCCATCTCCTGTGCAATATTAAACCTTTACACCCTCCCCTCTCAAACTCTCGATTTTTTCACTCCAAGCCTTAATTAATCTCAACTGTTGGCTGGTTGTTACTCTGTCTCTGTAAAGTGTGATTGCATACCTATGGTGTAATTTCTTTTCCCTAGTTGTTATCTACAGAATTTTTGATGGAACTACAACAAATAATGACCAATAAACATTTCTGGAAATATAATGAAAATACAGCTACTTAAATGGAACTGACTATTGACAGAAGATGAAAGCTAACTCTTGGCAGAATTTTGGCAGCCAGGGAGGTTTTGCTTGGCATGGCACAAGGTATTCAAAAGGAAAAAATACAGTCATGAAAGATTGTAAAACATCAATGAAGAAGTAGTTGTCATTTCTGGTAAGTTAGATACCATATTTGTATTAATTATAACAGTAAAAAATTATTCATAATATGCATCTCATGACATATTCCTTTGGTGTTTTTTTCAAAGAAATAAACTTATTTTATAAAGATGTTCAGTAAAGCAAATTGAATAATATACCCCTAGACTAACCAGAACATGTACGATTTAAAAATGGGCTACACATTTTCACTTCCTCAGATTGCTTATTTTTGAATAATTTGAGAGCAGTGTTGTCAGTTTTGGTCTTTGGATTATTTTTTATGTCTAAGACCTTAAATTATTATTTTTTTTTTTCAGAAGGAAATCCCAAAGAAACAGATGCTTAGTTTAGTATGAAGAACCTTAAGGTTACTTGCTTTAAATGAGATATCACAAGATTACTGTAAATGTTTTATTTCCAGTACTGGAGGAATAACAAACAATAACATCTACCTTGTATCAGTCTGTCTTGCTCTTTTTTCAATATGCCAATTTTTTCCCTTCATTATGTGCATTAGTGAGAAAAGCTGTTCCATATGATTACAGTGTCGGATGATCTTGTAGAAATGTTGCGGGAACTAAAATAAGTAGGCTTCATCTGTCAGTGATAGTGGAGTTCCATAAAACCTATTTTATTTCTGAGACAGATAGTAAGCACAGTGTTTAACAATGACAGAATCCATGATCAAACTTTTTATTCCATAGGATACTTATAAATCCATGCTGTTCATTTTATTCAGAGACGAAAATTTCATGGCTTAAAATATCTGTCAAGTTGCTGGTTCAATTGCTACCTTAGAGCTGATGCCACAACGACTTATCCACGTACCCAGGCTTAAGTGCTAGCATGGCTATGCTGGTTTCAAAAGGAGTATTATCAGGATTAGAGATGCATGTTTGTTTAGTGTGATGAAAAGGCTAACGGGATGTTAATCCCTCCCCAATCCTTCAAGTATCTTTCCACATCTGTTTCTTAAGATAAAGCTAGTGTTGATGAAAAAAAATGTTGATTAAAAGATTGTTGATGAAAAAAAAAAAGGTGCATTTTAAAATTATAGGTATTGTATTTAAAACAAAGAAAGGATGAGGTACAAAGAAGCATTCTGAAGAGAAGGCCACAGTGGAGTAAAAGGTTCACTGTGAGATATAAGTAGGCTGAAGATGTTCCTACTACTCAGCAGAAAGGCTGTTATGGAAAGCAACATAGAAAGAGATTATAAAAAGGTAGCATTCTCTTCAATTAGCCTAGCCTATAAAGAAACTTCAGAAGTTCCTGTTGGAATTAGGACCAAAAAAAGTCTAGTCTTTAATTTAAAGATTCAGTGATGGTTCTGTAATAGACTTCCAAGAAGAGGTTAGGATTAAAAAAAAAAAAAATTAAAAAAAATTCTTTAGATGGAGATTTTTAAATTCAGAAAAATATTTTAGAATGCAATTGGACATGGTGACCCAGATTGACCTTCCCAGTCATGTTTTTTTATGCACCTGATGTTTTTAAAAAATGTTTACCTTCCTACCAAATATTTTTTCTTTGTTCTGTGGAATTAAAGACAGTTACCTGAGTGCACATCTTTAATTCTTATGTCTTAGATGAGGGCCATTTATTAACTCTGAAATGTCCTTAATATTTTAATGGATCTAAAAGGCTTTTGTGGAACTGTAACAATCAGAAGGCATCTATTTTCATCCTCAGGTGCATTGAAAATTATAATTTATGGAAAGTTTAAACTGCTACACTTTTTCTCCTGTTATTTAGCTATTGTGTTGTGAACATGAGGGAGAGTGTTTACAAACTGTTTCTTAACATTAGTGTGCAGCCTCACATCACCACTTGGCTTTCTTACAATATCTGAGGTGGTGAAGGTTGTTCAAGTAGACCAGTCAATGCTTTGTGATTTATCTTCTCTTTTACATCCAAGTGATATGCTGGGGTCATACAGCACAGCACAGCACAGCAGCTGCCTCAAAACCTGGTTTAATCATTATTTGACATTGCATGAAGTCATAGTAACAAAAAGTCCAAATTTAATATCTGTTTGCTTTCTCACAGCACACAAAGTGGCTG
Source organism: Antrostomus carolinensis (assembly GCF_000700745.2). Lineage (NCBI taxonomy): Eukaryota > Metazoa > Chordata > Aves > Caprimulgiformes > Caprimulgidae > Antrostomus > Antrostomus carolinensis. The sequence continues at coordinate 45,690 of NW_010315862.1, forward strand.
ATAATTTTTAGTTTCTTGCTAAAATCCAACAGGACACAAGTTCTTCTACTTTCCTTTTTTTTCCCATGAACTAGAGGTTTTTCAGATTATCTGGTCTAAGAACTCTGTGGTTTGTGACACTGATGTTTCCAGCTGCACATCTGATCTGATGTAACTGTATAAAATGTAGATTTGCCTTTGTGTCTCAACTAGTGGCCTAAAATTAATTTTTAATGAGTGAGAAAAAAATGCAGTTGTAAAATGAGATTCGTCCCAGGCTAGAACAGCTAAGATGAAACGTGCCCTGAAACTAACTATATACCTATTTCATACTGTTAATTACAAGAAGAACCTCTGGCAATGAGGTCAAAGGTAGAAATCTACTGTTTAGATATCTAAAGTGAGGTCAGTCTAAGCCACATGTAATGTGTATCTGGGAAGCTTAATATGTAGTTTGCCTTAATGCCTCTCAATTCCATCAGACACTTCTGATATCCCTGGATGTGGCTTCCATCTGGGTGTGCAGTTTCATTTCCAAAAGCTTTTTCTTTTTTCTTACCTCAAAATGACATCGGGCCTCATCTTATTCAAGGGTCAGAACATTTCCTCTGATTCTGGGACTTCTGTGAACACTTTGCATTTTGTCCTTTTCAGATTTTCAGCCTCTCTTTTCTTACAGCTCAGAAATATAAAGAAAGCTCCTACACACTGAGAACTAGCAGCTGGTAGACTGGAGGAAATTACATACTCTGTGTGCAACTGTGGCTCACGAGGGCTTTCAAGGGATCACCTTCCCTCATGAGGAAGTTCTGGAGCACCACCTACTTGTTTAAAAATGGCCTTCTATTTGAGGCTGTGTCATGGTTCAGTGCTAGGCTAAAGTGCTTCTTTTTATTCTTGATGACACTTCACTCGAGTCTTTAGGGAAAGCCCTACCAAACTGTCCAAAACAATGATGGTTCAGAAATTCCTCTTTCTACTGCTTTCTGGCATGCCACCCTTTGCTTTTAGTGCTTGGACTTACACAATTGACTGGAACATCCATGAACCATGATCAAAAGCTCCTGATGAGAGGCTTGGAGACCTCTGTTGAAAAACACTGCTGACTTTGCTGCAGTGACATCAATCCCAAGAGGATGGTAGTTAAAATGCCATATATTCACATATTTCAGTCTAGGTAAGCTTGACTCCCCAGGGCTTTTGTACAGCAGTAGCACTTCTGAAAGCATCTTTCATAATACTTGCTCACTGAAATTCATGGGGTTTTGGGTCACAAGTTGTACTCTCATCACAAATGAAGGGGAAATCCGTTCTATCTATAGCCTTACAAGTAAAAGTGAAGAATATAAGAAAAATGTTTTACGAAGGACCCAAGTTCTCATGGTAAACACCCTGCTTGCACTGATCATTAAAATGTATAACAGGAGGTATTATATAGTCTTTAGTTGATATTATTCCAAAACCTGTTTGTCAATAGCTGTAAAATGATTTGGAAAATTTCTTCATCTGTATGATAAGAGTCCCCACATTGTAAACGATTATCACAATCATCCCCAGCTGACACCTATAGTGTTGTGTTAGGCAGGTTCCCCAAAACTAGAGGAAGCAAGATGCCAACTTATTTTCTGGTCTTGAAAGGTGGTCGCTTTGGTGCAGTATTGCAATAGTGCAATACTACAGTACTGGTTTATGTCTTTGTTCATGCTATACCCGTTAGCTATGTAGAGGATATATGGACAGAAAGCTTGTTATTTAACAACTTTTTGTGATTTCTAAATCAGCAGGATTTAACAGAGAAAGAAACATGCTGAAACAAATGATCAATGGTGGAACGTTACATGTAATATTTTATTGTATTTTATATATGAAATACACACACACCATCATTCTGGAGTTTGTTAATGAATGATATCAAAGTTGAATTTTCACAATAATTTAACAGGTTCTCTTAGATATATCAAAAACATAGAGCAGAGATGACTGCTTAGTTGCTGTCTTTTGGCATACTGACATCTAGAAAAGCAAATAGCGTATTTGTAGCTTTACTGGTCATTATAGCCTAAACTAAACAATAATCAGCTTGTGAAATTCAGAGATTTAAATTCAGTTTTGTGATTTTCTTCTGTATTGATGCATTGTATTGGGCTGCACAACTGTTTCGATCAAATTTACATTTATATGTTTATACTATAGCTCAGTAGTTAATACAGTTTCAGTCTATGATGCAGAACATTACTCAATGTTGCTCTCGTGTTTCACTGCTAATCCTCTGTATAACACATACTATATATGCTATAGCATTTCTAAAGGCGATTTAGCTTTATAGTTCTGTAAGCATTTTTATTGTAAACTAATACCTCTCCTTCAATTATTTTACTTTTCTGATATATTGCCTTTTGAACTTACATTTCCAAGTCTCAAAGAGCTTTTTGTTGTGGTTATTCTGAGTTTGAAAGACCCTGCTATTTTTAGTGCAAGTAAAGGAAAATAATAGATGTTCTCTAATTGGAAAAAATATTATACCATTATTGAATAAACTCTTGCAATGCCTTACCAGAACACTGATGCAAGGGTCATTTGTATGACTAATGTTGTCTCTCAAAGATGCTGAGAGTTTTAGGGGCTACATTAGATTCCAGAAAGGGTCTGCACCAAAGATCCCTCACCCAATTAGGGGAGATGCATTGTTTCATCTGGCAAAAAGAGGCAGTGATGTAAGTGGGGAATAAAGGGCAAGAACTTTACACTGTTTAAGACAGTAGACAAAAAGTAGAGATTTAGATACATCTACCTTGTCAGTTAAACACAAAAGGGCAGGAGAACTGGAAACCTTCAAATGACAGTTTCTATCGACCAAAGTAATAGCATAATCTCATTAAAAGGAGTGGCATGGGAAGATGCAAAGCTGCCCAGGGGCTTCTAACTGTTCTAATACTATTTGTTCACCCTTTATTTAACACCACCATTAGGAAGCCTAATGGGCTGTTTATATCACACTATTAGACATATGGCAAGATCTTTAGCAATTGGAGTGTGATATATTGTAAAGGGCTATTGTTTGCTTGGTGCTACCTACAATGAGGCCAGTGCTGAATACTTATTTACTGCGTGTTCCAGATACAAAGGCACAGGAGATGGGGCTGCCAGAGATAAATGTCAGGGTGGAAACAAGCCTTTCTGAGGCCCTAGAAGCTGAAATATTAGCCACTTGTTTTATCTGGATTTTTTACACAGCACAGTGAGTTATTTGATAATATCAGCTTGAGGCTATGCTTAGATCATGTTTCTTCAGAACACTGTCTGGAAGGCTATGCCAGACAGCAGTGTCATTAAATATATATTACAAATGTTCCAACAAATCAGGTCATTAATTACAGTTAATTTCTATAGGAGAGGCCATTTGATATCACTATTATTCTTATGGTAGATTAGGTTTGGTTATGTTGTATTATGATATTCTTTCTGAGCCATTAAGACCTATTACTGACTTTGGAGAAAATATACTTAAAAGTGGTTGTTTGTTTGTTTTAATCATGTTTCAAATACATTTCTGAAGTTATTAAGACATTAGCAATGTTAAATTTGCTTTTGCTTCTTCTGGAAAATAAATATCAAATTTGCATGACTGAAGGTAAATCAATAAAACTTTTACAGAGGAATTTTACATAAAGAAGAAAACAGTCTCCACCTTCCACAACCCTCATTGTTATCAAACTAGCCTTTGTGCCTCTCTGCAGTATAAGCACATTGTAGGTTTAACTGGCCGTTTACTTTTATTGTAGCATGTAATGCAAATCAACAAAATGAGAAGGTCATCTAATCCCCACAGCTAGCCACGGTTTTAAACTCCCAAACAACAGTTAATATTTGTTCTCTAGCTTTTGTAATGAATTCAAATAATAACATCTACATAGGAGAACAAAATCCCACCAGAGCTTGATCATGTTTGTGATGCCCAACTCTGTGTTGGGGGGCTGTGTCTCTGCAGGGGAAGGTCTGGGGCTGTTTTTTCTGCAGCCTGGAAAAGCAGTTCTATTCCTTTGGGGAATACCAAGTTAGGCTGCCAGCATTGCCAGCCAGCGAGTTAGAAGACCAGACCCTAAAAAGGAACAGCCACTGCTTTTTCTTCTTAAGTAAGTTGACTTTTCCTATCTGCTGAGAAATGAAGCAAAAGAATGTAGAATTTTGGACATGAAATCTTCAAATTATTGTTAATGTGACAAGGCAATATCTGTGCAGAGCAATGGGTTGCCTTTGGATGCCATGCTTTGGTGGGGGCTACAACTTGGAGAACCTGATTCATTTTTCAGAGCAATTTAATCTCACTTCCTGCCATAAATTTTCAGCTGATAGACGTTCAAGTCATAAATAATTAAAAGGTCGGCTATGCCTACAAATTCTTGAAGTGTAACACCTATGGGGATTTTACCTAGAAATAAAGGGCAGCAAAGCAGTGAAAATGATTCTCCTGAAAGTGAAAAATAGGCTCTTTCAGTAATCAATAGATAGGAGAAATCAATACCAAATTTAAAGAAGAAAAATCAATAGCACTCAAAACACATGGTTCCCCTTTTGCACAGGTTATCCTACTATAATGCTTTCTAAACCTGTGGCTTGGAAAATTCCAGTACCTACATATAAATCATCTTCCATTGAAAATGTCCAGTTCCTTTCTCTAGCCATATTATTGGGATACTGTGGATATGGACTATGAAAAAAATAGGAAAAATCACACACCATTGCCTCAATTTCTACCATAAATTATAAAGCAGAACTGTTTATGTTTTTTGTAGCAGTCATACTCCATAACTATTATTCTATCCCTTCAAAATAGTATAGTGTAAAGGTTCTGCTGCTTAATTCTTTTTTACTGAAATAATGTCACAGTGCTATCAAGATAAAAATTACTTATCAATGATTTTTTAAATATTATAATAAAATGAAAACATTGTTAAATTGATGGGCAAAAAAATAGCACTGAAAAAGCACAGTTAGAGAAGAATCTTATGATGACAATTACTGAGCAATAAAATATGATGAAAGTCAGGACACTTAATAAAGAAGACAACTAGTCCCTACTGTATAGAAGAAAAGAAAGAAATTGAAAGTAGAAATCAAATTAACCTAATTATTTTCTTCTGAATCTTGACTTGTGCACAGTAATGTTTTCATTGAATATGTGTAACTGAGCGATTCAGTAAGAACTTAGTCACATTTGCAACACAGTCCAATGGCACTGAGCAAATGGAAATAACTCTGTGGGTTTTATGAGCTTTCTTTGCTACAGTCCATCACAGTGAAAATTTCACCGTGGATCTTATCAACACAAACTGAAGCTAATAGGACAGCTTAAAAAACAATTGCAATTGTGATATATTTTCCTCTCCATAAAGACATCATTGTGTGCATTTTTGCTTTTATAAACAATTCATTCTAAAGCATTTGTTGTTCTTGACCACTGAAGGGGTAGAGGGTGGACAATTTCTTGCATGGCTCATTACAACCACAATAATGAAAAACAAATTCAGATACCCACTACCAGAGAGTGATAAGATCAATCCATTCCAAGGTTAAACTAAAATCCAAACTGATGCACTAAAGTTTCACTCATAGGGCAATTTGTTTTCATCAGCATAGTTGTTTTCCCAGTGAAACATCTGGTAAAGCATATGTTGCATCAAGGTAAAAAAACTTCTCAACCTTCTGGATAAACGGTTCTCAGAAATGTAGCTCTTGTTAGGGTAAAGTGGGTTAATTATTCATAAAAGTGTACAGTTGTCACAAGGAACCTCCAAGAAAGATTTCAAAATTAATTTCCAATCTCTGAAATGAAGACAAGAGTTGAAAAGACTCAAAACCACTTTGAAAAGAAGGCATTTATTCAGAAAAATGTAGTTTGATGAACAGAACAAATAGCAGACCTAAACATTTTGATGCACACATTGCAGCATATATCTGAAGAGCAGAAGTACAGAAAAGAAAGGAGAGGGTCAAGGAAGTGTGTGAAACTGTGGTATTAAAATGTGAGAAGCATTTTGAAGGATTTGTATTTGATTAATGTGAAAAACTTCCTCCAAGCCCTATGCAAATACCAGCTAACCCACCCTTACTGTGAACATTCATCTACCTGCTGATCCATTATTATTTTTATTCTGCCCATTCCTCTTTTGCCATTTAACCATGCTATATCTCAATTTACAATTGTAAATTGCAGCTATTAGTAATGCATTCCTTCTTTGCCATTATTCTGTCTCATCTTTTAAGGTTTCAGTTCACTAAGAGTCTGGTTTTTACTATGTGTTCAACACTTTGTATTCCTTTTTGCTTTTGGGTGTTTTTCTCAGCGCATGGTAACTTTAGAGTGTACGGTTATATGCTTACCAGTGCAAGGCAGCCTACCTGCCTGTGATGTTGCACTGTCCTAATGACCAAACTCCTCTTGTGTCCTGCATTTGCCTGGCACGTGACTAACAACAGGAATAAGTACCTCTGTGTTTCACAGTTCACAACTACACAGGTAACTCTATGCTCCCACTGTGCAGCAATTTATCTGTACCTTCCTGAAATGGAGGGAAGACATTTTCTAGCCCCACCAATTTTTTGTTGAGCAGTACGCCAATAATCAAGGTGATAAAGTGTTTTTGGGGACAGAGTGTTTCTGATTCTTCCTCTAGCTTCAAGTTGCCTCTTCTCTGAGAGAAGCTGTGATTTTTGGTACTTTCACATGCTGCTGCCTGAAGAAGTCATAAGAAGTTTTGGAGAAGGTTCTGGAGCAAATGGAAGGAGTGAATTGTAGTTATGCAGGACATCACAAAAACAACAGGGTGACGTACACCTTGAGATATGAACAATAGTAATGACAGCACCTAATCAGACCATAGCTAGATCCCACTCGAATTCACGTTCCCATCCTGGCCACTGGAGAAGTCCTCCTGCCAGTTCTTCTGTAGCAAGTGTACAAGTCCAAAGATTAGTACGGACACATCATTTCTGGCATCTTCTCTGTGCTGCTACTTTGTATGTCCTCCTCATTACCACCTGCCTTAGACTTCCTTAGCCACTATTCAGTAAGTAATGACAAATTGATGAGAGTTAACAGACTGTGACTGTAACGTTCCCTCAGTGACGGCAATTAGTTGCCAACATTCTACACGCTTTACCTGCAATCAGGATGTTGTACTCTTAACGTAACTGCACCTTACTATTATCATTCCCACTTTTGCCACCCCAAAATAAGATATCTGCAATGAACTTTACACAGACTCAATTATTGATGCACCTGGAAAAGGTCCAAATTATACTCCTATGAGAAGGAAGATTCCAGAGACACTCAATTACAGATTCTTGCAAATGGGCAAGTAAAAGGAAACTGAAGAACATGTATTTCTAGGTACTGAATATTTATAACAGTGTTAGGCTTTAGTAGTGTATTCCCTCTAAAACACTGAAGCCTATCATTAATGATTAAAGAAGTAATCCCTGTTTTCATTAAAAAGAGGCACATTTCCACTCTTCTTTTTTCAAATAAATGTTTGAAAATGTGAATCAAGCATAATAAATGGGATGTCACTTGCCTGAGTCCACAGAGACTGAAATAATAGCTCTGACAATATGCCCCAGGCAGCTCAGTACAACATTAACTGCAAGATACACTTCTCAAGGAAATATATCAAGGAAGACTGTGTGTATATATGTTTGGCAACATAGAGTACAACAGACTGCGCTCTCCCACACACCCACCACAATTTACCTGCCAAAGTTTCTGGGTCCTCTCTGCTGCTGTCCCTACCTCTGTGGGATGAAATGCAACAGTTGTTCAAAAGAAGAGATGGATGGCTTGCTGACACATTTGCTGAGAAAGCCATCCCAGGGAATTGTTATTTTTCTGAATGGCAGAGAGGGTTATATCCTAGAGTTACGAGAACAAATATATACTTTTATCTCCAAAATATGTCAGAGGACAGTATGTGTCTTTACGGCTTTAAATAGAAAGTTCTACCACATTCAAAGGCAGGAGAAGATAGTCCAAAAGGCAACAGAATCTTTGCATGACAAGTCTGTTGCATCTACTGTTGATCAGGAGAATTGAGAAATACAGAAAAGCAACTATTTCCTAACATGACAGAACTTACAAAGAAGATATTTATCAAGACAGTATTCAAGGATTGCACCAAACCACATGGATAATAAATACATTAATTTCTATGGTTGTCTAAGGTCCAAATTCTTGTCTTAGCAGGGAGCACAAGCTTCAAGGCTAGAACCTGGACTGAGAAATCACTAGAAGATAAAAAACAAAAAACAAACAAACAAACAAAAACCACCCCCCACAACTATGACTAGTCTTAAGTACACAAATTAGGACACTAAAAAAAACAAACCCCTGCTTTAATTATAATTTGTTTATGATTATAATTTGTTTACATTCATATGAGGAATAGATTATTACTACCACTGCATTAAAAAAAATTATCCCCACTTAGATTGTAACGTTAAAATTGAGTCAAATAATCCACTCTGCAAAAAGTGGTGGTGCAGCTGTGACTAGTATGACAGAGTGAACATACTTGCATATTTATAGGGATCCTTTCTTCTTGAGTAAGAAGGTTTGAAATTTCTGGTTGCATGTACTCAGATCTGTATAAAATCTGCTGCATACTTCATAGGCTGACAAGTTAGACCACAGCAACCACAAAAGCAAATACCTCTCTCTGCCAAAGAAAGATGGAAATATACCCTTAAATGTACAATGTCCTGATGACATTGTGCAGAATGCACCAGCCACAGTCTGATGGGATTACAGCCTGTGTTCGACATGCAAGAAAAAAAGAGTTTTCCAGGAGAGCTAAAACAGCTCATTTGACAAGAAAACTGGATGGTATCAGCTAATTAATACTAATGCTCATTTATGTCACATGTCATGAGCATACTTACAGGGTCCTTGACAGTAACATTTGCTGAAATGCCATAGAACAGACTGCAGGAGAAGCTGTGAAAAAGATCTTGGTGAAATGGTGGGAATTCCAAGGAGACTTTTATTGAGAAAGAGAAAGTTGAACTGGGGGGGTGGAAGGAAGGAATAAAATGCAATGGCCTGAGAAGTCTGCAACAGATTTCAGGAGCTGGGAGAAAAGAAAGGATGTACACAGTTTGGTCCCAGCTAAATGAATAAATACATTTTTCTGTCAGTTCTGTTGTAAGGAATAAATGGCATTTTTATATGTTATTTATTTACATCTGACAGAAGATGACAAAAATTTAGTTTTAAATGCTATGCTTAGCGTCAGTATATTATTTATTCAGTCTGAGTTTATATGTGTGGGTGATATTTTCATTTTGTTTTTAATGTGCTTTTAACATCACTGGAGCTCCCAGGATTCACATACTTCTTCCTAGAAAAGCAAAATAGGCTTTTTATTTTCTTTAGTATTTGGTTATCCCTGTATCCATGTTAAACCAGATCCAAAGAAGACAGTTGTCTTAACCTCTTTAATGTGATTTTTAGTCATTGGAGCATGTGGTTTTCCTCTGGATAAGCCTTCGTCCTTAGCTATTTCACCAGTTGCCCTGTAACAGCTTTTCCCAGTCTTCTGAAATCAGAGTCTGCTTCATGATAAAAAGACCTGTGCACTTTAAAATGCAATTCAAATTCTCAAATATAGATCTAAAACGCAATCTAAATTGCGTTTTTAAGAAAATTGTCACACTTCCATCTTAAGGAACAACCTGTGCTGACTTTTATTTTGGGATTTGAAATGAATATAGATCATTCCTCTTTAAGTTCAGCATAATATTACTGAATAGTGTGTTTTTAAGTGTTTGTTATTGTATTTTCACCTAGCCGTGGGCTCTAGATCTTGCTTACTCCTTAGTAAGTTTTGAATTCTGCAGCAGGTTTCTTGGTCTTAACTCCTTGAATGGAAAGAAGGAAAGGGAGAGAAGGGATGGTACCTTAGTTATAAGCCTTTATTTAATTCTGAGAGTCCCTGTAAATCAATAATGTGATAATACTTAAATTACACAGTTTGTGAATAATTGCTTTCCTTCTGTAATTTTTCAATAAATATAATAAACATTGGCCATAGAAAGTAATGAAAAACTCTCTGAATTAAATATGTTTATCAAAGAAGAGATGCAGAAGGAAATGTGGTACTTTTATGAAAGTAACACCCAATTAATAGCAAAAAATCAGAGCTGTAAAATTTTGCAGTTAACCTATGACTTTATTTCAATTCCATCATGCATGCGACAGGAAGAAGCTCATGTTGAATAAGCAAGAATACAGGAAAGGCCAGAAGTGGGATTATCCCTTAAGACATTTTCAATAAGCAATGGAAAGAGTTCTTATTCATGGGGACAGGTGAAACTGGGCACATGGGAATAGTGACCACAGTGACACACTGAGACGTTTCTTCCTGTGCTGGATTCAAAGGCCTCGTGAAATTGATTCTATTCTATATTGGCACAGAGGGGGGCAAAAAACTTTCATATGTGTACATCAATTTTTTTTTTTTAGCATCAGAAAGATTCTGCTTTGGAGTGCATTATTTCATACACTTCAGAAGACAATCAAAACAACTCTGTGAAATAAAACTTCAGAAAATATCTCATTTATCATTCTGAAATGTGACAATAAATTTTAAGCATGGGTATTCAAGTGGCTTTCTGTTTCCTGGTGGTGATGGTCTAAAATATTAATTGCTATGCTGCACTTTGTGATTGCTATTTAACAGCAGAGGACATGTTCTTGGAACTGTAAGTTAGTCATCTGTGCTTTTGGTTATCATGAGTCATATTTTCATAGCAATTCAATGGTAAAATACTTCTTTGAGTAATATGAATATTATTCAAGCTTTTGCTTTTCCACTGTCACTGCAGGGCTGTCTCAGGTATCCTGTTGGCATCTGTTGTATTACATTTTATTCAAGTAGGGGCAAACTAGTATCTTACTAGGGAATAATTTCATGGTCTAGATGGGAAACCTCATGAAATTCATAACTATTGTTTTTCCTTATTGGGGTTGGACTAGGTGATGTCCTGAGGTCCCTTCCAACCCCTATCATTCTATGATTCTGTGATTCCTGTCCTCTCCATGCACTAGAATTTTCGAGACAACAGTTATAATGTCACAATAAATACAAATCTACTGATTTAATTTGAGATCAGACAGCTAGCTTGTCATCTAAGTGTTATACAACTGCCAACCAATCAGGAAAAAACTGGTTCTTAATTTGCTGTGAAATAATCCTGTAGTCAGTTAGCTTTATATTTAGTTTATGAGGAAGCCTGCATAGCAAAAGAAGCCTTTGCAGTTAAATGCTGTTTACTGTAGTATGAAATTTGGACCTTGATCTGGTTCCAACTACAGCTTCCCTAAAACTTTGCAGGATGTTGCTTGGCCCCTTGCTAAATTTGGGGGTGAATTGAAATTAGTACTGTGAATGCCATGTTCCCTACAGGGCAGCGATACTTTCATCTAGTGGTATTGTTTTCTAACTAACATGGCAGGTATCTAGCATTCATAAGGGGTTTTTTTTTTATGGCATGGAAAGTTACGAAAAATGTGACAGGGACGAATTCAGGCCCTCACTTAGATATTAGTTTTTGTTAATTTGCCCACAGAAGTCCAATAAGGTGAAATACCTGTTGCAGAGGTCCCATGCTCTTACCAAAGCACAATTAATGGCACTGCGAAATTGTATCAAAGTGAACATGAGCAAACTTAAATGTACAGAAATCTTAAGACGTGAAAGAAATCCATCTTATTTCTATAAATTGTCTTCCTGCTGTTATTGGCAAACTCTGGTTTCAGCTCTTGATAAATGCCGTCTTCAACAGTTGAACTCCAAAACCGCCTGTCAAGTCTTTGAGGAGGTTTGTCTATCACTGTTCAGTGATTAAATGCAGTTTTCATTATTCACAGATCTACTGAAATTACACACTTCTTTGTCTTCTTTCCATGTAATAGTTAAATACCTTCACATTATAAATATGAGTTGTATAAGAAGACTCTTTTGATCAAAAAAACTCTGGTATTTTTGCATGTATTATGAAAACTGTTTTTTCTCTTACAAATACTTCTATATCACATTCATTTTATTGTTAATTGGGATGTCTCTCCTAGGTAACCCCTGTGTTTTTCAGGGTACTCTTGATTTCATTTCAGTAAGTGGATTAGACAGAGGTTTGGGTTTCTCAAGCCTTAGTAGTTGCTTCAGCTCTAACACTTCTCTAAATAAAGCTACAAACAAACCAGCATGCCATGTGAGTTCACTGTTACACTGTGGGGATGTTTTCAGGTTTTCCCATGCCATAAATCCAGACCTGTGTATTGCCCAGTGACTAGGAGATAAGCCAGCCTTTCCAGACTCTTCATCTGCCATCTTAGAAAAATGCAGTAACTCAGGATGACTTACAGGAACTGCCAATAGGGAAATATTCATTAGGTCATATCACAGCTAAGTGTATTTTATTGCCTACTGATGGGTGTCTTATCCTTTCAAAGTAGTGGAAAATGTCTTATGCTTTGCTTTTGTTCTTCATTTGATTTTCCCCTTCTGTACATCTGATACCCTTTCACTTGCTTTGTCTGCAACCTGCAGAGCTGGCTCAAAGCTTCTCGCTGGTGTAGCCGGTGTGGAAGTGTGCTGCCTCACAGACGGGGGTACAGGCAGGAGCAGGCTGCCTGCTAATGGAAGGGGAGGCTTTTCTCTCACCTTCTCTCCATCCCTATGCTTGCCACGGCTATAGGGTTTATACTTAACCTGATCTACAAACATGTGCTAGATCATATCTTCCTGCTCATGTTTTGCAGCCAAGGGAAGTGGTGACAAAGCCAAGTCTTTGTCATCAGAGAACTCAAGTTGGGCAACACACCTCCAAAGGGACCCCTACCAACCAGCCTGCTATCCTCTACCTGGGAAGATCTTATTTTTGCTGTCCAGTACCTGATTTCAATGTCCCATCAAAAAGCTTTTTAAGATATTTTTTATTCCCATGAAAGATATCTTCTAAATTATTATTTTCTCCCGGAAAACGCCACTTTCCACACTGAAAGTTTCACAGCAAAGCCCTTATTTACAAAAAGCTCCTGTCTTCCCTATTTCCAGGCTCCAAGCATTAAATCCCACCTTGCATCTTGCCTTTACAAGAGCCAGGATTCCACCTCTTATCTCCTGCCCTGGATACATTCCCCAGCTGCCTGGCTGCCTCTCTTCCCTGTCACTTTTCACATCCTACCCAGTGGTTTGGTCTCTCCAGGAGTGGTTGGAAATAAAGAGAAGCTGGCAGCAGTGGACCTGCCTCCTCTTGGTGCAGCCCGTGCTGTTCTCTGATTCTGCTCCTCACATTTGCTGCATTCCCCAGGGAGGTTTTGGAGCCTTTATCATGCTTTAACAACACACCTGTTCTTTAGTGTTCAGAAATGAGCACTGTGTGACATCTGCAGGGGATTTTAAGACTAAATTGCTTTTAAAAACATCTAATGGATAATTTGCTAGCTACTATAACACACTGTGCCCCCAAAGTATGAGAAAAATCACCCTTTGGAATCTAGTTTTGTTAAAAAAATATATTATGAAGGTAAGTTCTGGCTTGTTTCCATGGCTACCATCTACTGTACATCAGTGTTCGCTGTGACCAGCATTTTAAATGGGCCAGGGCGAGTCCTCAGTACACAGATTCTCACCTGTGACATATCATGTGTCACATTATAGAAGTGGTTCCAGCTACCGACTGTGACATTGAGATTTGCTGTTATAAAATATTGAATAAATTAAACTCCAAACAAATATTATACTTGGAATGCAGTGCAGTCAGATGAACACCAAGGTTAGAAAATGCCACTGTAAAAAATGCATATTCCCTTCTCTGTTTCTTTTTAGAGAAGGTAATATACAGTTTTCTAATAATTACAATGTGAGCTCAGAAAAAGGCGCTGTAATACACTTTTCTTACAGTTAGGTATGCAAATTTTCTCATATGTTAATTACAATACAGACACTCTGATCATAATGGTTGAATCAATGTCTAGTGATCATTTCGCATTAAGTTCTCAAGAATACGTCTTCTAAAGACTGCTGTCAGTGTCTAGATCTTACATGTTTTGTCATTACACGCCTCTGTTCTCTTGGTGAGGCAAAGATTGCTTTATTTCTTAGAGTCTGAATTATTAGAATGCTTGATTATTTCTTTTTTTTTCCCATTGGCAAAAGTTTTGAAATTAAAAAGTCAAGTGATGGAGGGATTTCTTGAGGTTTTCTAGTCCCATAGTGAAGGATGCAGTCCAGCATGTTAAGGAGTCAACAGGCTACCCTCTCACTAGCTAAATGCTGGCTGAGTATATCCGTATACCAAGTCAGTCCTAGTACAATCCTCTGGAGCAATAAGATGAATTCAAGTTAGCATTTTTGCACCTGTTCATAATTATGTCTCTTTACAACTACAAAAAGTAGCTCTTTTTCCTTCAGCCTTGTTCTCTGTCCAGTTTTGAGGAGATCTCTAATATACCTCTGGGATTTTACTGTGCTCACACAAGCTGAAAGAAGAGTCTTCTCAATGCTCACTGCTTATTCTAAGTATCTGATCATTATGAACCCATTGGAGCTTCATTACAACAGGACCAAGTATAATAAATTTGCTCAGTATTCATAGAGATGTCTGAGGCAAGTGCTGGGGAGGTATTTAGTATTGGGAGAGCATTAATAAGAAAATTATTTAGAAGAAACGTTGCACAGTAATGAACTCTATATTAGACAAATAAGATATTAATGTTAACAGCATGCTTTTTAAATATTAATATCTGCAATAACCCACCTCATATCTTTTTTAGCCGTGAAGGTATTTCCCATCATGAAAACCTCACATTTACATCGCTTTGGCCTTTCTATGTCGATTAATTTTCCCCTTTTTTTTCCTTATTAAGTTGTATGTAATGCTTCCATTTTTTCAGAAAATGGGGGCAAAGTCATCTTAAATGGCTCTCAAAAGCTTTTACCAGTGATTGTTTGGACACATAGGGCATTCTTAGAAGGTGCTTATCTTCAGCCTTTAATATTCCAATACTATTAAGTTCCCTACGCACTTACTTGTGAGTTGAATAAAGGAATACCTTTAAATAGTTCCTTCTTTTCTATCATATACTATATTCCTTACTTCTGAAGGGCATTTGTTATGTGCAATGCCCAACTCATTCCATACAAAAAAGAACTAATAAAAATACGTTGAACCTATCCAGTGGGCAAATGATAAAATCAGTAACTACTTCAATGACGCTTAAAGGATGGTAACTCTGAATACTTAAAATCTGAGGTCTCTGCAAATGAGTAAAATGGGGTAAAAGATGAGTAGAGATTTATAGCATGACCAGCATCATGTTTGCGCTGTCAGGTATGCTCACTATCAGTGCTGACTCCTGGGGGCCCCAAGCTAAGGCATGTGTGTCCTTTTCCCTCTACCTACACACTGCTTAACTCGAATTTCTACCCAGTGTCACGGCTGCAGAAAGCTACAGAGGCTGTTTTATTTCTGATCCTCTGTCTGGCTAGTACACTAGTATTTGAAGGCAAAAGGGAACAAAAAAAGTTAGTTACCTGTTCAGGGGAAACCATGTGTGAGAGGCTGGGTTGCTGCCAACCCCTTCTCCCACTAAATGCATACAGAGAAATTTTTCTTGGAAAAGAAACCCCATCTTCCTGAGAAAGATTTAACATAGCTAAACTAATTGAGAGGAAAAAGTTGAAGTTTTGTTAAAAATCACAGGGATCACTCGAAGGCTACAAGCTGTCAGATGTAATGACTATGAGTGAACATGTTTGCCCAGAGCCTGTAAACCCTCAGTAGAAGCTTATTTACCATACGGTTCCAGGCAGATGCAATTCATCCAAGCCAGTATTTTTGACAGGCAGCCAGATACCTTCACAGTTCCACTCTGCGAGGCTCCAGAGCTGAATGCTAAGCAGTGAGCATCATCACTCAGCAGTGCATTTGGCACTAACAACCCCAGTGAAACTGTGCAGCTTTGAATAAGAATAAAGTAGCAGGCAGAGATGTGGAGAACAGCTCAGTTAATTGCTTTGATCAAGAAAGAATCTATTTACTTACAGGGACAGCTGCAAAGTCTGATACAGTAGTGGAGGTGGGAAACTGCCCTTATTTTATTGCGTGCACACCGACAGTGTGTGACCCCAGCAGGCTGGGAGGTGTCTGTGGCTGAAGATTTTGTAGCAACCAGAGCAAAGCGTGACCTAGATTTGTTTGCTAAGATGGATTAATCAGCCTTCAGAAGTAGTTGAGGGTCTTGTCAAATCCACTGGTGAGTAAATGTCCACAGACTATACTGTTAAACATTTGCTTAATTGATCATCATGTCTGGAAACAGAGTTTACAGCTACTGAAAATGATCTTTTTTGGTGTTACTTATCTATCCTACATGCAGTGGTGACTAGATTGGCACGTCTGCCTTTCCTTGGTCCAGAGTCTTAAATAAAAATTGAATAAATTCCAATGTTATTTTTGATATGGCTTTTTATGTTTCTACAAGTAAATGATACTACTTAGATACCTGTCAGACAAGTTGCATGTTCTGCTCAGAAAATAGATACTAAAAAATGCTAGAAAACTGACAGCCACTTGTAGAAAATGCAATAACTTTGCTCACTTGTACCCACCTCAAGTTAAAAAAGAAAGGCAAAATTCTCAGTGATGAAAGAGAGACACATGGCTCCATGGAAGTCTTTCAACCTTGTCCATGTTTCTCAGATACTTCTAACTGTTTTTCTAACATCTGTCTAAATAAGTCACTAGAGAAAACTAAAAAAACAACCAAACAAAAAACCAACAGTGGGTAAACAGTTTTTGCTGTCAGAGGTGATTCATGGGGATTCATGTTATTCATGGGATAATAAGTAAAACAAATGCACACCCGTGTGTGTATTACATGCACACATGTATATACATGCATGTATATATGCATAACATTTATGCATAAATCAGCAGCTTTTAGACAAAGTATAATTTTTAATATCTCTGTTTTTAATTACATGAGATAGCACATGGAGAACTGAAGACATTACAGCTAATAGCAGACTCCCCATTATGTTCACTGGACTTTAGATCAGGACCCAAAGTATTGTACTGCTGCCTTTTGGCCTTATTTTTTTGTGAGCAGTGACTCAGGCAGGCTGTTTGTCCAATGCATTTCAAGAAGAAATGGGTAACAAATATTATGCAAGGCTAAACAGAAGCAATCACTATTTTAGCATCGTTATCAAGACAGAATGTAAGGTTGTTAATGCATTCGACTAGGTTTTATCATGTCTGATGGTAATAATTTACTTCCAATAGGCTTAATGGCCTGAGGTATTATGCTATTATCATGTCAGTGCTGTATTAAGAAAGAATGCTAGTTTGAGTGCTAGCAGCAGTTTAGTTAGAAGAGTTTCTTAGAAGACTGTTATGTTGTACGCTATAGGAAATTGTATCACGTTATTTATAAGGGCATAAGAAAAAAAGAACTTTAGTATTCTGTTAACAGCCATTTTCCTAATTCATGGTCTCTAGTGTAATAGCACAGTGAGTAGGAGAAAATTAGCTTTCAAATGGGGAAGAATGAGAATTTATTTTAGATAAAGAAGAAAGGCTGTAGAAAGACTGAAGGCAGATCCTCTAGAAATTGCTGACATCTTTTACAAAGCACAAGTATAAATATTTATATTTTAATTTTTAAATAAATCGACTCTTGTGTTTATTCATTTTATATTTCAGTCAGAGAAATGTAGTTAGCTATAGGATATACAGTATGATTTAGGTTAAAGATATAGAGTTTTGTTTATAAGCCAGACCCAACTGTACACACCCCCACAATGTCAATACCAAAATTTTTTTGCATGTGCTAATGTGATATGAGCTGCTGGCTGTCTTTCAGGGAACCCTTACACCTTACACAAACCTGACTTTCTGCGTTACTGTCCAGAGGCTGCAGTGGGAGATTTTGTCAGTGTGGGCGTCCTAATAGATAGGACTGGATGCAGGGCCAGATATGGCCTTCTCAGTAATTAGGAGGACAGCAAAATAGCACAAAGCAGCATTTCCTGTCATGTGAGCAGAGTACATGCCACACAGCTTAATGATAATAAAGAGCTACTGTCCCCCTAGCTCTTCTGATAAATTTGTTCCTGTTCACAGAGGTAACTTCTCTTTACAGAATCATAGAATCATTTAGGTTGGAAAAGACCTTTGAAGATCATTGAGTCTATGTTACATTTACTTCCCTTGGGTCACTGTGGGATGTGTTATGCAGGTCCGTATCAGCCATCTGGTGTCTGATTAAAGTGACTATTTCAATGTCTAAGGCTACTGCTAGGCATTTTCTGACAGCTTTGAGTACTTATAAGAAGGATCCCAAGGGCTTAATCATCTCACATACATGTTATTGATTTTTATATAGAAGTAAAATCAACAGGAGTTTATTTAAGTATATAGATTTTATTTACTTCTAATGGAGACTTTTAAAATTCAAATGGAGGATTTTCTGTATTCAAACCAGAGAACTATCAGCTCTTCAGCTTCTGCTCGGTACTATAGAAGAGGGGGTATGGAAAGGATTAGTATTGTCTCATTTTGGCTTCATATAATCTGATAACCCTCCTAATCCATGAAGCTTCATGGCATCGCCTTTCTATAAATACGTATTCCCTGGGAATCTACTGGGACAGGACTCAGGTGCTCTATCTCCTTCAATTACATCATTTGACACAATATGTTTGTGCAATGCCTGCAACAACTGAGGTATCTGCATGGCCCACCCTTCCTCCAGAGATGTCCTGAGGATAGTCCCTCCATGGCTGCATATGGACCAGATGTGTAGGAACAAAGCTACAAGCCAGCTAGTGCAGGTGCTGACCACAGTGGTGGGGGCTGCAGCACCGGCTGAGGAGACCCATTGTGAAACCTTCTTAAAAAGCTTGGTGTTAAAAAACCTCCCATTGTATACGCACAGAGACAAACCTCCAAATTAGCTAGCTGAATGTATATAACCTGCAACCCTTATCTCTCTGGTTAAGGGTCATGGGCATTTCCAATGGCATCTCACTGGGCTATGCTAACGCTTTCTGCATAATAGCATTCTCTGTATGTACACACTACATTTTTATACATATGCCTCGTTCTTTTAGCCTATATAAAAATATTCAAAATATCCTGTTCTACCTTTCAATCTAATTTTGATTATTTTTAGTTAAACCTGTAGCATGATGATAAATTATCTTGAAATAGTAAGAGAATTAAAGTGAATTAGGAAAAATATACTTCAATTATTTTTGTGTGTATGTTAAATCACCTACTGTTGCATTTAGCTCAGAGAAGATAAGCTATCTGCCTCCAACGTGAAGTAATTTTCCCTATTAGAGTGATCAAGATATTCCCAAAGGTAAGCTACTGCTCTGGAAAAAGAAAACAGCATTAGACATTTAAAGCTTCAATGGTTAAAATGTTTACTTCATAAATATTAAAGCCAAGCCAGAGCTCCTAACTCTCCCACTCCTGTAAAGGATGGTGTTCAATCACAGCAGTGGAGCAGAGGGGGTGTCAGTGAAGATGCTGGAAAGGATCGATACAGTTCCTTAGCAACAGGACTACGTGCCTGGGGTTCCTGCATCCCCAGGGACCTGCCTGACCCACTAAATCAAGGCAGCAGTTTGCCTCTGCTGCCACTGTGCTAAGTTGGAGCAAACATTTCCACTGCTCTGTATTTCTCAGATCAACACAGAAAGAAGAGAAACAGGCAGCAGTGGGGTGGGAAGAAGCTAATTCTATTGCTTCTTTAAAAAGGCGAGTGTGTTGTCTGTTAGGCTAACCCTTTAAAAAAAGGTAGCTTTATGAAGGGGAAGAAACCTCAAATGCTCTGATACAATTATTGCTTTCTAATATCCAGTGATGGAACTAATGTTAGTTTTATTATAGAGCAATCACAATCTGCAGCCATGCAGTATAGCTTCTGAGCAGAGGTTATATTAACTGTGTTCACAGGGCTGAATCATTATAATGGTCTGACAGAGAATGCAGACAGTAAAAATCATACACGGCTTCTCTGTTTTGCTGTTCTTTTAACCTTGTTGAACTTTATGACTTAATTGTGGGTGATATGTTAAAATTAATTTAGCTTCCTATTATGAAACAGCATTTTTATAATTGTTCCATTCTACATGAGAAGCACTGACTCAGTATGCATGGGGTTTTTTTTCCTCCCTGTGTGTTCAGAGGCAATGTGAGGTCCAAATAAAATATCTGTTTCGGTTACAAATTTGGCTACCTAACCAAAAAAAGACAGTGGGAGAGGAGAAGCAGATAGCTAAAAGTCAACTAAGGCTTCCTGAGACCATTATTTTAATGAGAAAGATGTAGGATGAAATGGAAAACATATGTTTTGTATCAGAATAAGGAGCATATTTTACTACTGTTATCATAGAAGTATGGATTAATCTTGATGCCTCTGACAAATTTAACGTGGTTGTATTAATTTACTTCAAATAATGAATAACTGCCTGTATATTTTCATTCTCTCTTGTTTTCTCTCTCTCCTCTTCAAAGAAAAAACAAAAATCTTCCATTGTTGTGTTAGATATTGGAACGATCTGCCTGACCTCTGCATAAAATGGCTAGGCCCACCAGCGACAGACATACTGGACAGTGAAAAGAGCCGATTTCAGCAGCAAGGCTCCTTGCCACTAAACCTGTTTTTCAAAATACCATGAGCTGTTTGTGAGCTGAGACTCACTCTTGTCCTGATCTTAGATTTTTCTTTATTACAAAGTGCTCTGAAAATACAAGAAAACACTGGAATTATTAATTGATTCCTTTGAGCGGTTATGAAGATCATCTTACAGAAACTGGTTTCAGCTGCCTTCACAGGATAGTCATACATAAAAACATTCATAGAGGCTAGAAGTTCTTCAAAATCTGGGAAAAAAATGCACTATCTACTGAATACCATGTATACAGAGTACTGCACACCTCAAAATAGATAGTTAATATTTATGTGGGTTTCATTTCCCCTACATTGAAGTAATTTCAGTATAGTATATTAAGAGCAAAAAGACCAAAGCTTGTGGAGGCATTGTTGATGCTTTTTTCTTGATTACTCCCATGCTAATTGCATTACACAGATGTAACTGTGAGCCAAATTGAGCACTCAGTAACAGAGGAAAACAATTTTTTCATCTTCTGAAGCCTATGGCCATAGGCCATTAATTTCAGAAGGAAGTCTTGGGCCAGTACCCCTGTCAAGAGGTTAAACGAGGGTAACAGCAGTTGAAATAAAGACCAAAATCTAATGAACCTTGAATTTTTACTTTTTAATTTTTTTTTAATTTATATGAACCATTGAATGGTTCCTGATAGAATTAAATCTGGACAAAGATTTCAAGGGCAGCAGAAAAAGCTTCTATAGGTATGTTGGGGAAAAAGGGAAAATTAGAGAAAATGTGGGCCCTCTCCGGAAGGCAACGGGAGATCTGGTCAACCGGGACATTGGGAAGGCTGAGGTGCTCAATGATTATTTTGCCTCAGTCTTCACCAACAAGGGCTCGTGCCACAGCCCAGGTCATAAATAGCAAAGGAAGGGGCTGGGAGAACGAACAACTGCCCACTGTAGGAGAAGATAAGGTTTGGGACCACCTAAGGAACCTGAAGGTGCACGAGTCCATGGGACCTGATGAGATGCATCCGCGGGTCCTGAGGGAACTGGTGGATGAAGTTACGAAGCCACTATCCATCATATTTGAGGAGTTCTGGCAGTCTGGTGAAGTTCCTGCAGACTGGAAAAAGGGGAACATAACCCCCATTTTTAAAAAGGGAAACAAGGAAGACCTGGAGAACTACAGGCTGGTCAGTCTCACCTCAGTGCCAGGCAAGATCATGGAGCAGATACTCCTAGAAACTATACTAATGCACATGGAGAATGAGAAGGTGATTGGTGACAACCACCATGGCTTCACTAAGGGCAAGTCATGCCTGACAAATCTGGTGACTTTTTATGATGGGGTCACAACATTGGTGGACAAGGCTAAAGCAATCGATGTCATCTACCTGGACTTGTGCAAGGCATTTGACACTGTCCCACATGACATTCTTGTCTCCAAATTTCATGTAGGTTTGATGGATGGACCACTCCATGGATTAGGAATTGGCTTGATGGTCACACTCAAAGAGTTCTGGTCAACAGCTCGATGTCTAAGTGGAGACTGGTGACTAGTGGTGTCCCTCAAAGTTTGGTATTGCGACCGGTGCTCTTCAACATCTTTGTCAGTTACATGGACAGTGGGATTGAGTGCACCCTCGGCAAGTTTGCCGACGACACCAAGCAGAGTGGTGCGGTTGACACACTGGAGGGATGGGATGCCATCCAGAGGGACCTTGACAGGCTTGAGAGATGGGCCTGTGCTAACCTCATGAAGTTCAACAAGGCCAAATGCAAGGTCCTGCACCTGGCTTGGGGCAATCCCAAGCACAAATACAGTCTGGGCAATGAGTGGCTTGAGGCCAGCTCTGAAGAGAAGGACTTGGGAGTGGTGGCGGATGAGAAGCTGAACATGAGCCGGCAATGTGCACTT
>NW_010315862.1:68537-74869 GCF_000700745.2 Antrostomus carolinensis
TACAATTGGTTTGAAGCCGTGTATGTTGGGTTCTCACGTGTTTGTAGGCATGCCAGATAACATAGGTGGGGAATTTTTAAAAGCAAAACCAAAGCATTTATAAGCAGAACAAGCAGGAGTTACTGGAGTCTTGGGCCTGCAGGAAGGCTGAGGAGGGACTTTTTACAAGGGCAGGTAGTGATAGAACATGGGGTAATGGCTTTAAACTGGAAGAGGGTAGGTTTAGGTTAGATATTAGGAAGAAATTATTTCCTGTGAGGGTGGTCAGACACAGGTTGCCCAGAGAAGCTGTGGATGCCCCCTCCCTGGAAGTGTTCAAGGGCAGGTTGGATAAGGCTTTGAGCAACCTGATCTAGTAGAAGTTGTCCCTGCTCATGGCAGGGGGAAACTTTGGCTTTAGCCAACTGCATACCTTATGAAAGGGGCATCCTAGAAGCAATAGATTATATTGTTCCTCATGAATTTAATCACCTCAGAGATCTGCCAGGTAACATAGATAAAAGAGGCTTGGCATCATTATAACTTATGGTGAGGGGAAAATGGCTGGCCCTCTACCTTCTACCAGACTGGAGAAACAAGGAGGAAGAAAAATTACTTTTTCCTCCATTGCAGCCTTGTTCCAGGTAGGCTTAGCTGGACACTTGTACCAGATGCTGGATGTGGGCTCCTTGTCAAAGTCCATACTCAACACACAGCCAGCAGCTATGACCCAAAATGGAAAGGAAGGTCATTTCTTATATAACTTTATCTGGAAAAATAAATACTCTGTGATAGGGAAAGGCTTTTTTTTTTTTTTTTTTTTTTTTTCTGACAGCCAAACATCTTGACAGATCCACTGTGAAAGATGAAAAAACCTCCCATGTCTCCAAAAAGCTACAAGAGTAATTGAACAATTTGGGCCCACTGAGGTGTGGAAGGCACAACTAGGGAGTGCTAGCACAATTCTTCAGGGCTTGACAGCTCCTCAGGAAGAGTCTATTTTTTTAGTAAGCTGCTCATTAATCAGGATTCTCAGTAACACTTGGGATAGCCCCAGGACCTTAATCGATTATCTTTTCTCAATAGAAGGCCGTACAACCCCGGTGCACATACCACTCTACCTCCACCCCCAGGACTAGAGTTTGTATTTTATGGGGTGGGAGGCACCTCCTGGGTGCCATATGCAGTTGAACTAAATGTTTGTTTGAGGATAGCAAATAGTCAACAGCCTCAACTCCAAAGAGTTAATGGAAAGAGGCAGACAAGGTATCTTCCTAAGGTGGCTCAGTGCCCTCTCAAGCTCAGCATAAGATGCCTTCATTCCATTAGCATCCTATGGCCACTGATGAGGACTGAGCAGTAGGTTCCTCTGTCAAACAGCGTCTCCCAGGTGTCCCCCAGGAATGGGAGGCCTCAGCCCTGCACCCCTGCAGCAGCTCCAGCTCCCTCTGCCAGCTGAGCAGCTCAGGTCCTGGGCAATACCAAACTGTTCATCCTTTTTGCCCTTCTTTTGGGCTACTGCACTGAAAAGGATGGAAGATTTATGAGAACATTCAGGGAAAAAAAGGAGCAGGGCTCAGTAACTCTGATGGCAATCCCTATGGTGGTTGTACTTTATTCAATGACTTCTCATGCAATGTCCATAAGCCATCTCTCCTGAAGGTACTAGTTCTCCAAATTCTCAGGAGACCGCCTTTATACAGTGGGCTGTAAAGTCTTTGAGATATATGAACGCAATGATAAAACAAGTGCTTCCAAAACACTTCCAAAACAGTGATGTGTCTTAGGTCTGCTACTCTTCACAACCAAACACCTACTGCATAAAGATATATTGTATAGGATCAGATGTGCAAATGACTGTACTTAGAACAATGGCAAAAAACTACCAGGGGAATATACATGACAGCAGGTGCACTTAACAAAGGAAAATTTTAATGGCAGATATAGAAAAAAAAGAGATGTAAACCATTTATAGGAAATTTATTTCACAGAATCACAGAATAGTAAGGGTTGGAAGGGACCTCAGGAGATCATCTAGTCCAACCCCTCTGCCAAAGCAGGTTCCCTACGACTCCACAACCTCTCTGGGCAGCCTGTTCCAGTGCTCTGCTCTCCACCCTCACAGTAAAGAAGTTTTTCCTTAAGTTTGTCTGCAACTTCTGGTGTTCCAGTTTTGCCCATTGCCCCTTGTCCTGTCACCAGCCACCACGAAAAAGAGCATGGCCCCATCCATTTGGACCCCACATTTCAGATATTTATAGGCATTGATAATGTCCCTTCTCCGTCTTCTCTTCTCCAGGCGGAAGAGTCACAGCTCTCTCAGCCTCTCCTCATAAGGCAGATGCTCCAGGCCCCTCATCATCTTTGTGGCCCTCCACTGGACTCTCTCCAAAAGATCCCTGTCCCTCTTGAACTGAGGAGCCCAGAACTGGATGCAGTACTCCAGATGTGGCCTCAACAGGGCAGAGTAGAGGGGGAGGAGAACCTTCCTTGATCTGCTGGCCACAGTCTTTTTAATGCTCCCCAGGATACTGTTGGCCTTCCTGGCCAGTCACAAGGTCACACTGCTGGGACATGGCCAGCCTGCTGTCCACCAGCATACCCAGTTCCTTTTCCACAGAGCTCCTTTCCAGAAGGTCAGCCCCTAACCTCTACTGGTGCACGCAGTTATTCCTCCCCAGGTGAAGGACTCTGCACTTGCTCTTGTTGAAAATCATCACGTTCCCTTCTGCCCAGCTCTCCAGCGTGTCCAGGTCTCATTGAACGGCAGCACAGCCTTCTGGTGTGTCAAACACTCTTCCCAATTCTGTATCGTCTGCAAACTTGCTGAGGGTGGATGCTACCCCTACATCCAGCTCGTTGATGAAGATGTTAAATAAGTCTGGACCCAGTACCGACCCCTGGGGAACACCATTGGTTACATGCCTCCAACTAGATTCTGCGCCACTGATCACAACCCTCTGAGCTCTGCCAGTCAGCCAGTTCTCAATGCACCTCACCATTCACTCATCTATCCCATTTCAAGCTCTTCTTGGTCAGTGGCAAAGTATTTTTCTCCAGTTTTGCACATAACAATTTAATATGTTCCACTGGTTTAATTTGCTGTTGTGTAGACCTTCTCAGCTTGTTAAACAGTTAGTAACCAAAGTAGGTCTTTCTTCATATTGCATTTGGTAACGATAACTGTACTTTCCGGTATTTCACAATCTCATGTATGGTAAGGCCATCAATGTTTTCCTTAATGAGGGCAACTTCATACGTCTACACATCTACGCAATTTTATATATTCTTCCAGGACTTTATATTCAATATTAATGTATGAATATTCAATACCAATATTTATATGTAAATATTTTAATATAATTGTGTATAAAAACAATATTATATAATATAAATTAATATAAATATAAATGTAAATATTTTATATGGTACTGTTAGTATATAGTAATATTAATATATTTATATTTTATAGTCTTTTTAATTTACTCTTCTGTCCAAAATAGTTATACTTATTGCTGTTGATAGAACTGTGACAAGAAGGCTTAATATCCTGGATTGTCTGCCCCAACTTTGTGCAAGGAATTATTTTCCCTATAGTTACTTAAGTGTAATATTTCTCCTCTACCATACAGCTTGAATATATTTTTTCAGCATTCAGAAGCCTGCTCAAAGGACTGCATCATTAGTCTTTATCTCATATAACATCTCACCACTTAGTTTAAGAAAATCCTTTTTAACTCCCTGGGCAGGTAAACTATTAAACAATTTCAGTGCAATGTGACCACAGATTAAGTTACACCTCCAAACTAGTTACCCTTAATTTGACTTGATATTTTCTAATTTATTGCAGTGATATGAAACCTTTTTTTATTTCTTCTAGTAATCTCTCCCTAAAAGAACTTATATAATGTCTCAAATATTTATTGTTTACATTAAAAAATTGCATGGAAAGAGCTGCTTTTCCTCTTCTGCAGTTTTGACTATCCATGAAATATTAGGTTAACTTAGATCAACTTTTTCAATCTTAAACTGGATAGTTTTGTTTTGTTTTGGAGTTTTTTGTTGGTTTTGTTTGGGTTTTTTTGTTTTGTTTTGGTTTTTTTTGTTTTGTTCTGTTTTGTTTTCCTTTTACTTGAAACTCCCAAGAGAAAATGCAGGAAATGCAGAAATGAAATGTATGTCTACTTCAATGAATGCACCTGTTCCAAATTTGATTATGTATTTTTTCCAGTGATTGCTCTTTGTTTTTTTTTACTGTTGATGGTGGCTGGTTGAGAAAAATAAAGCTTATTCTTTCCATTGTCAAGTGACTAGTAATATCAATATGAATAACATGAAGAGTCTAAATGGCTTTGGTAACTGTATTCATGCAAATAAACATCCATGCTCCTGAAAAACCCAGCTCATTGCTTTAGCAATGATGGTAGGAATAATGGAAATTTAAAATATTTGCTGTGATTCAGTAGAGACTTGGTTTTGTTTGTTAAGTAACACAGCCACATAATATGTTAGTGTATTACATTGGTGTGGAATGTGTTTGGATAGACGATGAGGGTGATTTGACTCTGGGGCTTGAGGTATATTTTGGGAAGATACTTGTTGGCTTTTGCTGATGTGTCACCAAAGGTTTTTTTCAGAATCTGTGAAGTCACTATGTCAATAAAGATTTTGTAACTGTGGAATTGATATAATTGCAAATGTATCAAAGATTAAGTAAGTAGAATAACATATCTCAAAAAAGCCATTCAATACATATAAGCTAACAAATAAATTGAAATTTTGGGGCTATGAAAGAGGCTTGGAGGAAAATGCTTCACAGGCTTATCCAAGACAATACCCTTAAAATCAATTGGTAATTTTATTTTCCAAGTCCAAGGGTCTGTCACTATGCCCTTGTCACAGAATAGCAAACTGCTGGTACTGTTTTGCTTTAGAAAGGTGCTCTTTGGTAATAATAACAATAACAACAACAACAACTACTACTAGTACTACTACTACTAGTACTACTACTACTACTACTACTATACTTTCTAAGTTTCTGTTGAAATAAATGTATACTTTCTATACCACAATGTGGCAGTCAGAAATTCACCAGCAAAAGTAGCAAAGATTAACTAGGCACTATAAGATCTCAGTTCAGAGTCAGCAATATCTTCCTCTCTATATCCAAATACAGCTGTTCCGGGCTTCTCAGGCAGATTTATCCCAGCTGCTTGCATCATACATTAATTTATTATTATCATATGGATATGTATAGATAGTTGTAAAATGGCAGGTTTTTTCAGAGGTGCCATATTGAACAATGTAGAAGACTATAAAACATTGCTAATCAATATGGTAATAAGAGACTTCTATTGTAAATCCTGACATATGACCTGAATTTACAGGTGAAATCGAAAAGGATGAAATCAAAAAAGGATGAGTACCCTGCTGATCTGCTGTAATTCTACCATCCTCTAGAAGAAGCAATGTTAAAAAGAAAGAAAGAGTATTAGAGGACACTGCTTATTTCATATGGCATCCAGTGTTACCTTTCAAGAAGCAATGTATATGATGTTTGTAATGGATTGAAGAAATGTAAATGAAAATACTGATTTGGGCCAATGCTTTTCATGGTCAGGTTAAAAACAATCTTCCTCTTTCATTATCTATCAGAATTATTTCACAGCTTTGCTCTAGAAGAGCTAATTCAGAACTTTTGGCATTGGTCACTAGTCAATAAATTAGGTGGTTGGAATAATGATGGAATTTTATGACTCTGGACCTTATTAAACTAAAGAAGAAATGTCCTTTCATTCTCTTTCTTATGCTCTAAGGGCAGACGATGTTACTGTTATGTCCTATGATTATCATCCTCTACTCATCTGCGCTCTTAAATATGTGCCATAAATCCAATTTGTATGTATGGATTCCTACAGCTTGAGATGTCAGTGGGACTGTAAACAGTGTCAGAGCAAAGAATACAGCTTCTTATTTTAAGAAATCCTGATCTATTATAAGCATATCTTCTATTTAAAAAGTAAGACCAAAAAAGTCCTGTCTATTTTGCAATCAGTCAACACCTATTTCTCATTCAGTTGTGCAGACTGCTCTGACCTAGAGATTTCACATCATAAAACATAAATAAATTTGTTATTTCAATTGCAGTAACTTCTAGAGTTTGCAGTAACTGAGCTGAGGTAATTCTAGATATTAGACATACTTGTTTTAAAAGATGTGTCTCAGCATTCTTAAAGACCTGGACTAAGATCTTATACAGTTTAGTTACTCTTTTCTTCAGAGATCCTCTTGCTGCAGTGTTACATCACAGGATAAGAAAAACAAAGGAAAATGTTTATTATTATTATTATTAT
>NW_010315863.1:0-13551 GCF_000700745.2 Antrostomus carolinensis
TGTTGAACTTCATGAGGTTTGCATGGGCCCAGCTCTTCAGCCTGTCCAGGTCGCACTGGATGCCATCCCGTCCCTCCAGCGTGTTGACCCAACCACTCAGCTTGGTGTCATTGGCAAACTTGCTGAGGGTGCCCTCGATCCCACTGTCCCTGTCTTTGACAAAGATGTTAAATAGCACCAGCGCTAATACAGACCCCTGAGGGACACCACTCATCACCAGTATCCACTTGGGCATTGAACTGTTGACTGAAACACTTTGAGTGCGACCATCCAGCCACAGGTTGGCCAGAACTGCAGTCCCCAAGGTGGGCACAAAGCCATGCTGAGCTCAGAGGAGTCCTGTCTGAGTCGGGAGTGCCTGACCTGTGAAGTGGGGTATCACCAGGCAGACGATGCTCTTTCAGACACCATGGACCTGGGACTGTTGGTCACTGCCGGGGTGGACCTGCACTCACAGAGCTCCCCTGCACCTCCTGACTGCAGAGCTCACCCAGATGAAGCTGAAGCAGCTTCATGGCAGTGTGGAGCTGACCGAATGCTGAAAAAAACATCCCCAGCAGCCAGAGTGCCTCCAGCCCTCCCAGGGAACAGTCCTGGAGCAGGGGCATCCCTGGCAGCAAGCAGGCAAGAGGCAGCTCCCACCACCACAGAGATGTCCTCACGTTGGCATGGGCTTATTGAACAGCCACAGCTACTAGCAAGCTGTTCTCCACCAGTTTTATGGACATTTGTTTCTGAGCAGATATTTCTACCTCCCTCTCCTTGACATTTTCCTTATTGGCCTCTGGAGCATCTGCAAGATGGGAAATGTTTGTCTCCCAGCTGTGAGGTGTGAGCGGTGTTTTCTTTTGCCAGAAGAAATCTCAAAACACATCCTGAGCAAAGAAAACACCAATATCTATGCTGTCACGTACATGTGGACACATATAAAATTTTATTGTGATGAACATGTCATTTTCAGTGCCTATTTCCAGCATTATGAACTAGGATTAAGTTTGTGTAAAGCAAATATTAATGTGTCGGGAAGACTGAACTCAACGATCTAATATCATCTGAGTATGGGCAAGAAAGAAATTCTTGTAAGAGCTGATAAACTCCATCTCCACGTTCACTATGGGAAAGGGGCCTTGGGTTCCCATCTCATTGACAGAGGAACTTCCTTCTTCTCTTTGTATTTAATTGGCTTCAATACCTGCAAGTGAAGATATGAAAAAGCACCATTTGTGAACACGTTGCTGCTGGCTGAGTCCTGGTTCAGAAGCCAGGGCCTTCCGGGTGGGTTTGTCTGTTTTTGCACAGGTGTTGATGAACTTTCCTCCAACCATCATCCTTTCCTCTTGCTGCTTGGCCAGTTTGCTCTGCCCCTGCTGCCGCCTGTGCTCGTGCAGGAGCTCCAGCGCACTCGTCCTTTCCTGTGACATTGCCAGGGAATTTGAGGCTCTTCCAGGATTTTGAGCTGCAAAAGGGACCCTGCCTCTTGAGGATAAGACACCAGCCAATCTGCTTCCATTTGCTTTCATCCAGGCCTGTTACAAGGATTTCACATTCCCCTTCCCATGTCAGACCGAGCTAGCAGCTCACCGTGTCCCCCTTCCCACCCTGTTGTTGGGGCCCATGCAGGCACCGCTTAACCCCAAAGAGTTCATCCGAGAAGGGACCATCCCTGCATCGGTGTAAATAAGACTGTTGAGGTGACAGACCACTGGCGCAGGGCAGGGCGAGCGGGAGGACACTGATGCTCTCCTGCATCCCTCCAGCAGAAGCCGTCGCCTGGAGTGACATTTGCTGCCAAGCACAGCAAGCCGGTAACAACCACCTGCCCCGGAAAACTCCCTCCTGACCCCAAATCTACATGCAGAGAGGATGAAGCAAGTGAAAAGGATCTTCGTGACCCCTGCCAGTGACAGGTGGTGCTCTCAAATGTGCTACTAATTAAAATCCACCATGCATGAAGCAAAGAAAGATGGTCAGCAAAGGCTGGGACACAGTCTTTCTTTTCCCAGCCTGTGTGGACTTTCTGCTTCCATGCAGAAATCCCAGAGTTGTATCTGGCCATTCAACCAGGAGGCCACTGGCTTCTTCCTCTACTAAAAATCCAAGGTCATCACTAGCTCCTGCACTGTCCGATGTGGTTATGGTTTCTTCTGCAGCACATCCCAGCCCTCCTGGTTGTGTCTGTGGTGCTCTGCAGGGAGGGAAGAGGCACCCTGAGGTGATCAGGAGATGCCACGGGGAACAATGCTGACATCCACATGGCAGAAAACCTGACCCTGAAGCTCCAGTGGCAGCTGGGGACAGGAATGAGCAGAGAGATGTTGTGCGAGGTGGTCCTGGTCTGAACTATGAAACATCTCCTGGTTGTCAGCATGTAGAGCCCCTTCCCCATGGCTGTCTGGGGTCAGGGGACCTCCAGAGCTGGTGTCTCATTCCCCTGGGAACCCAGCATGGCACCTTCCTGCACCTGGGTAGCTCCTCTCTCCCCTTCAGAGCATGTTTTCTGATCCCTTGTGAGCCCAAAGGACAACGTGAGACACAGCAGGTACAATATAACCACCCCACCTAACTGCAACGTGACTGTTGACCGGGACAAGAGTGAAAAGGAAAGCAGATATGCACAAGCACTGGAACAGTGGAACACTGAGAAAGAAATTGCTTTAGAAGGAGTGACTTCATGGGTAGCAAACATGGACCAGGACACACAACCCTCTGAACGGCTTCACGGCTGCTGGGAGCAGCCGACGCGTTGTGTGGTGATGTCACCTGCTGCCTCCAGCCACCGGCACGCTGAAACCTGGGAGCTTGCTCTGCAAACAGCTGCAGCGGCTTTGGGGATGGAGGGACAGGCTGCTTCTTACCTTCCAAAACCTGGGCTTTATTGCCATGGATGAGCTGACTAGCAAGCCAAGAACAAAATTAAGTGTTTTTACTGTGGTACCTCACGCTGTTCATGTAAGCCACTGTGATGGTTGAATACTTGATCTTCGCCTATGGGGAAGGAGAGTCCCTGGTCTGCCATATGGACACTGCATCCATGAAATTTCAGCTTGGGGAATGGCTGGGATTGTCAAGAACCACTTTGCAGATTGGGCAGGTTGTTGCTGATCTCATCACCACTTTGTGCACTGGACTGCAAGGCCTCAGAGAAAATGGGCTCAAGGAGTTTACAGTGCACAGCCACAGATACAATGGAAAATCCTGAGCAGAGATAGGTTTGAAGATGGATTTTGAAAGGCAGTGTTGGCACCAGACTCAGTGTTACAAGAGCTGTTCAGGGGGAATTTTATTTGAGTTAAAATTAAAAATGATAATCAAATTATCTAATCATATCAATTTTTCTCCCTTATTTATATCCATTTATAACAGTTGTGCTGAGCTTTGGTATCTTCCCTGTGTCCTTAACACCTGCACATCAACCATGTTCTTCCTGCATGGGGACCAAGCCATCTCCTTCGCCAGGTTCATGAGCGTCACCCCTCGGCACAGCGTGCGCAAGGTCACTGCAGGAGACAGCTCCACAGGGACATTTCAGTTTCCAGCTCTCAAAATGAATCCTTCTTATTCCAAACCCAAGGAAGGAAGAAATGAGATGATACAGATGTCTTCATATCATCCCGGGGCCATCCTTCAAAGAGGCACTTCTAACACCCTTTTACTTTCAGGCCAGTGAATTTTCATATGCGCTCACAGCATGTGCAGCCCCACAGCGATGTGGATGCCAGGTTCTATCAGTTCAGTGGAACATCATTTGCTTTGCAGTGCTACAACACTCGATTACAGCAACCTCTTCCCTCTGCCCATAGACAGGAAATATTTTGAGGTCAAGGCTACTTGTCCCATGAAATACCCTCCCAGGTCTTAGGGAGCAAAGAGACTTTTCTTTCTAATCTGTCTTAATACTTTGGCTACAGCTACAGGCTGGGCAGGGCTCAGTTAAGCCTCAGCTGCACCAGTTACTGCCCTGTCCTGGTTCCCACATCTCAGGAGCCTGCAGATCCCTCCAGGCTGGCCCTTGCCTCGGGATGGTTTCAGCAGCACCATGGTCCAGCCCCAGGGTCCTGCAGTGGTGAGAGGTGGAAAGTGGCCTGGGAGAGGATCCAGCTCCTGCAGGATCTGAAGAAATTCCTCAACGGGGGCACGGACACCATGCCAGGAGGAGGCACTGCGTCCATTAGTTGGGGTCACCAAGCTTCCCCAAAAAGGGAAAACTGATTAAACAGCAGCCTGACATTGTCTCCTCTGGGCCAACGCTGAGTGCTACAGTGAGAGCTGTGTGACTTGTCCCCAGGATGGGTGGTGTCTCCTCACCCCTCTCAGTTCCCCAGTCACAGAACCACAGTGCATACAGAGGAGCTTCCCTGCCCACTCCCCAGCCAGTTAAAAATGCTTCTTTGAGGCCAGAGCAATTTCTTACAAGTAAGGATCAGCAAAGAGAGGGGAGAAGACCCCTTCTCAAAGAAACCTTTGGGTGCCAAAGGAAAGGTGCTGTGGTTGGGTGCAAAGGCCACCTCCAGGCACAGAGGTGGCCCCAGCTCCCTACTTCTTGTTGACATGGGCAGAAAAGAGGTCCCAGCACCTGCAGGATGCCCCACAGCTGCAACTGACCCCAAGGCTGGGTTTCCCCTTGGCAATGCTCAATTGTGAGCAGATATTTTCTGGCCAGCAGATATTTTCTGGAAGGGTTGAGGTTGAGCTGCTGAGCAGGGTTTGCCCTTTGCACACTTCTGCCGTGCAGCTGCCTGTGCTGTGGTGCCAGCTCCAGGCCCTCAGCTGAGGAGCTACCAAAATCCAGTAATGGGGACGGCATTGTTGGCTCCAACAGTAAAACGATGACTGAAAATACATAAGTATGTATACTTGTCTCTGGGAGGAACATCTACTGCGGTCTCCCTTAAAACCACTCCGGAGGACTGACAGTTTGGTACTGGAGATGGTGCTGGCCCCAGCACACGCCTGTTCAGAGGGAAGGCTGCCAATAGCCCCTCTTGTTTTAGCAAGATCACCAGCCTAAAAACATGCTCTGGGCTCACAGGTATGGAGTAAAGCCAGAGCCTTTTGGTCAAGATCAACAGCTGGCTGATGTTGGAAAAAAATTAGAGTCTAGCTGAATTAGTGTCCAGGCTGGAGCCAGGAGAGCTCAGCGCTGCAACCAGCATCCAGGAGACAAATGTGGTCTTCCCTGATCACCCACTGAGCCTGTCCAGCACTGCAGGGAAAGGAGGGGTGATGCTGGCGTGCCTGGGGGATGCCTTGCCGCCAGGAGCAAAGAGAAGGAGCAGCTGTAGGTGTCTCCAGATGGGATCTGCACCCAGCGCATGTGCTACGAGCCAGGAGCTGGGCAGCACTCACTGCCATACTGGGACAGGGTCACAATACTGGTGCTGTTTGGGACATCCCCTGACAGCCCAGTGTGAACCATGGCATGTGATGGGGTCAGGGCTTTCCTGCAGGCAGACCCCTGCAAGTTCATCCTCGCTGCAGGTGCTGCTAGGCCCACCCCACCAGGCCATGGACATCACCCCACCACCAGGCAGGTGGCCATCTCCACTGGAGGTGATTGACTGAAATCAGTTGGGGAAAACTGTGACAGAAAGTTTAGCACAGTCTCCTTGGAATAACATATCAAAGCAGCACCAGTCATCTGATAGCAGAAGTGACGTAAGCTGTGGTGCACAAAGAGGAGCACTAATGGGATATTGCTTTATGCAGGAGACAGTTTGATGTATCTGGGCCACTGCAAACTAAATCCTCCCTGAAGTCCCTTCTTTGTGGCTCTTCTGGCTCCAGGATTAATCAGCTCTTTCCTTTTTATCTGAAAGACACGAGGCCATCAGCTGCCTGCAGCTCCCAACGCGAAGCACTGCGGGAGCCCACGTTACCCTCTGGGGAGCATCAGTGGGGACAGCACAGTGACAGCCTTGGCCACCCACCCAGGGGGCTGTCCCCCACTCTCAGGTCCTGCTTTATTTATGGTGGCACCTGCCTGCCTGATGCCCAGGGAGCTGGCACTGAGCCTGGCACTGCGTGGTCCAGCAGGCACTGGGGTGCATGGCAAGCCCTGGTTTTGGCTGCTGACAGCTGCCTGGGGTGCAGTTGAGAAGCACGTCATGACCCACATGGCCAAAGGCACATTTAGGATCATAATTCAGGTTTTTTCCTGACTTTAGACATTTGGGGCAGGATTGACTTCTGCTAGTCCATGACTCCTTTCCAAAACCAAAAGTCTTCCTTGAAGAGTCACAGGACAGGAAAAAGGAGGAGAAAAAAGACTCACAGAGAAGGACTCATGTCCTTCTGAAAGAAACCCACAGTAGCCTCAGCCACCTGTGTCCCAGGGAATAAGAGAAAGACCCAAACATCCTCCAATTTTGTGCAGCTGAGGTATGAACCAGAGAACGACGCCTGGTTTAACAGCAGTGCCCAGCTGAGCAAAGCCCTGCCCAAGGACAAGCGCTGAGAGCAGCTGCAGGACTTTCCATTAGCAGAGCCAGTTGCATCCTCACACCCCCCTTACTCCTGTTCACGAATTTCATTTCATCAAACCCCTGCTTCAGGCATGACATCCATTTGCAAGACCAAAACTCATGGCCCAGCAGGACTTTCTGCTGCAGCCCACAGTTTTGGTACAAGCATTGAGGGCTCCAGCTGAGAGATGCTCACAGGCTCCAAGCTGGGTCAGGGTCCTCAGGCCAAGCTGTGGTCACCCAGGAGAGCGGTGACCGCAGAGCATGCACCAGCCTTATATGCCACAGGGCCATGGTACTGCCCCAGCCTGGAAGAGAAGGACAGGGTAACTGGGAGATGTGAGTAGTCATGGGAGCTGACTGAGGAACATCACTGCTCAAGGTGTAGGGACACAATAGGAAATAGCTTTCAGGTGCAGATCCCAAAACCAGCCGATAGATGAGCAGGACGCTGTGTCTAGGGATCCTGTGTAATTACAGGCCCATCAAGGGAGGGAGTGACCCAAAGAAGGACTTTGAAAACCAGCAGGTCAAACATCTCTGAGTCAAAGTGAGCGTTTGGAAGCTGCTGGGAATGTCACCAGTGCTGCATCTCCTCAGGTGCCCTCAGGCCAGGCAAGCTGGGGCATGAGCCTGGAGCAGCGTCATGGCCAGCCCAGCGAGACCCATGCGTCACCTCTCCCATCGCTCATTGGCTCCTTGCTCCTGTGGGTCACCAGCTCCTCTAACTCACTCTCCAAAGACACTTTTACCAGATTTGTTAATCTGCTTTTGTCTCTGAAGAGGGAAAATCTAAGAATGTCCTCAGGGAAGCAGTTTTATCTCCTCCTTGTATTCAGCTAATTTTCTCAGACAAATCCCCTTAGTTCCACCAGGGTTTAACAGGACTGAAAGGCTGTTTCAAGTGAGTCTAAACACCTCTATTTCCTATATGTACATCTTTAAACGTTAAATCAGCCTTTTAAAGTACTTCTTAAACAGCCCTCAGCCTGAGATGGGCATCAAAGGAAGAACTGGCTGGTCAGGAGAGCAGGCTGCCTTCTTGTCCTAAGTTTGCAAAGGAATCACGAGATAACAAAGTATTTCCCCAACTGATGTGAATATTTCATGCTGAAAGGGTTTTCTGCAGCATCCAGTGTGAGGAGGTTTTTGGGTGTTGTGGTGGGTTGACCTTGCCTGGATGCCAGGAGCTCCCCAGGCTCTATCACCGCCCTCTTCAGCAGCGGGTGGTAGAACTTAAGATGGAACAAAAGCCCCAAACCCATGGGTTGAGACAAAAGGCAATTTAATAGAAACAAAGCAAAGCTGTGCACAGAAGCAAAAGAACAAAATATTTATTCTCTACTTCCCATCAGCAGGCAATGTTTGCCCACTTTCCCGGAAGCAGGGCTTCATACGCCTAGCAGTTACTCCAGGGGACAAATGTAAATAACGAATGCCCCCCCCTTCCCTCTCCGTTCTCCTTGCTCCTTTCTGAGCAGATGTCATATGGTCTGGAATATCCCTTTGGTCTGTTTGGGTCAGCTGTCCTGGCTGTGTCCCCTCCCAAGACCTTCCCCACCCCCAGCCTCCTTGGGGGGGGAAAATGTTGGAGAGCCAGCCTTGGTTCTGTGCTGGCACTGCTCAGCAGCAACCAAAACACTGGGGTGTTATCAACACGTTTCTGGCTACTAATACAAAACACAGCACTATGGAAAATGGGGAAAATTAACTCCATCCCAGCCAGACCCAATACAAATGTGCATTTGTACATGGATTTATTTCCTTGCTCATACTGAGAGGACATCTGTCAGCTATGATGTAAAGGCACCAGTCTTCTGCATTCACAAATAAACATGTGAAAAGAAGCTCTTAGGGTTGCAAAAATTTAAAGAACAACAAAGTTTTCCATTCTTAAGTAGAAAAGTGACCAAGAAAAAACTGACAACTTCAGTACAGTATTGTATAACCATAAACATTGGCAAAGTTTAAAGAATAAAGACTACAAAGCATCTACTAAAGGACAGATTTTTCAATAGAGGGATTTTTAGAATTACTTATGTGATTTTAATGAGAAAAGAGATGAAGAAGCTTCATTTCCCAACGAAGTTAATGGTTTTGCAACATGAATGCAACCAGCATTTTCTGGAGTGCTGAGCAGAGTGCTGTGACAGGACTTTCCACTACAAAATTCTGTTTCTACCCTAAAAATAATCCCAAGAAGTTTGTTTTCCTGCTTTGAAGGTCAGATCTTTCCTTCGTTGGTTTCTTATGGCAGGGATCTTCTCATTTGAGAAGATGCTCTTTTTGGTTGTCTCTCTTCAGGCCCAGCTGTTGCCAGGTTTAGAAATGCAGTGCATTTGTGATCTGAAGTCTCCTTGCAGGTGAGAGTCTCTCTGCACAGTACCACATCACTAACTCTTATGCTGATGACTGTCTTTCTAGAAGAACAATAAAGGGAAGAAGAATTTCAAAGCTGCAGCCCAGGACAGGCATCTGGGAGGTGAGACACATCGGCTTGTGGCCAAGTAGGTGGCATTGACTGATGTGTTTGTTGTTTGTCCCTCACTGAGAGAGAACTGAGATGGGTTCAGCGATGGATTTCCTCGGGGGGTTCAACTTTTTGCTTAGCAAGCAGATCATTTGCTGTCATTCCAAGAGTAAAAGTCATGTTACGTGCCTCCTGATCTGTAAAGCCAAAGACAAGTTTGCAGGAACCCAGAATTAGATTCCAAGTTGTTGCTGGTTTTCTCCAGCAGCCTCTGTGAGAGGCTGTGCATCGAGGACGGCTCCTAGCACCCTTCCAGCAACGGTGCCCCTTGCTCAGCTCTGCTGTTCCTCCTTTGAGCAGAAAAATGTCCCACTCAGAATGTCACCTCTCACAAACCACAAGGGCAAGAAAGGTGAATGAGAGTGGGACAGGAGATAGAAAGAAGGCACGGCCCCTGAACGGGGCTGGAAAGAGGATGGAGGGCCCGAGGCAGGACAGGCGTGACTTGAGGATGCTGGTGGAGGTGAGGGAAGGTGGGGAGTGAGGGGAAGCATGACAGTGGCTGAGGGCTGGGAGTGAGGGACAGAGGGACAGATGTGGCTCCTGGTAAGAGCAGGGGTTGGCAGTGATGATGGTTCCCATCACACACGCCCTGCCTGAACGCTAAAGGCACCAGCCATGGCTCCACTTGGGAAGAGACAGCCAATGGTCACAGTGGGCTCCGTGCTCATGAGGAAGCTTTCACCTGGCTGTGATTAGAGCCTTCAAACTTGGAGGAGCTGAAGCCGCATGGACCTCCCATCTCCAGGTCATCTGTGGTGATATATCCTTGATAGTGACACTGTCCCACCCTTGAGGTTCGCACCATTAATATGTACCCAGGAATACTTGTCTGCTGAGCACAGGCTGCCCCCATTGCTCACCACCCCAGCTTTGGTATCTCACAGAACAGGATGGGCCTTCGGTCGCTGCAAACGTAGCCTTCTCCTTTCTCAACAGAGCCAAACGTACAGACAACTGGGGTTTCCTTTCAAGCCTCAAACCACTCTTCAGGAAATCTCTGATGCTGTCTGGGGATCGGTTGTAGACATTGTCCAAAGGCAGGACTGCCATCTCCTGGGCAGCTGGGAAACTGGGTGTACAACAGCCCCAGAAAACACCCCGGAATAACTGAGGCCATGTATCTGAGAAGCTGCTGCGATGGCAGGTACTGCCCATGAAGAGAAACCCAACTTTTTGGTACTTCAAAAGCAGACACAGGATCAATGAACAGCTCTGTGGCCAGCGTGTGTTTAGCTCTGTGTGTGTCAGCTCTGCAGACTCAGCAGAGCGTGGCTCTCACCACCGAGTGACGCATTTTTGCTCTAATGCAAAACTTTGCAGTCTCTTGAGTAGTGGGAGCCCCTGGAGAGCCAGCTGGGCCTGGACGGGCAGCCTTCACCATCCCACGGCACCTTTGGTGAAGCTTCTTGTACACTCCTTCAAAGTCTAAAAACTGAATGGGTGACACCAGACCTTCACCAGAGAGTCCTGCACCGATGCTGGAGGGTCTCCATGCCACTGGTTTGCCATGGAGGAACATGCACATGGCCCTATGCTGGATGCCAGGGAGACAGGCAGCCCACCCGCCCATCCCTCCCCATGGGTCCTGCCTCCCCCCGCCCCTGCCCTGCATCTGGCCCCCTGGAGCTACTCCTTGCCCAAGCACTGGCCTTGTGTCTGGTGGCCCCCCTGGCCTGCACATTGTCACTAGCCATGGCTGGGCCCCTCGTGCAGCCCCACAGTGTCTGAGCCCACAGCGGGGCTGTGCTCGCTCACTTCTGCCTCCGGCCAAACACCTCCTCCCCAAACTACACTGCTCCCCAGGTCTGTACCTGCACCCCAAAACCCAAAACCCCTCCTCTGTTCATTACACCCCAGCTTTCCCGCACCTTGCCCTGCAGCCCAGAGAAGCAGGCGTGAGCTATGGGGAATTTCAGCCCAAGCAGTTCAAGGTCTGACAAAATTACATGTCATGAAGCCAAGCTTTATGGGAAGGATCGTGCAATCCTTTTTCACTGTCTGTGAGCTGCTTGTGCTTTGAAAATAACTCCTATAGCACCTTACAGAAGTAATGGGAATCCTCAACGGCTGTTCTTAAACTCACCACTAGATATATGGCATTAAATCTCTGTTCTGGTAGCAGCGGTAAATAAGAACAAGTGTGACCATAATGAAGCTTTAGACACCTCAGCATTAATTTGATGATCTATATATGTGCACAGAAATCAGGGGAAGGCACTTGCTTGGAATAGAAAAACTATGGAGCATCGGCAGTGCTCCCAGAGAATCATTTAAGGCAGCCAAGGTGCTCCCCACCACCCCTGTTTGCCTGGTGTCGTAGGATGACAGGAGGGAGCCGGGTAGCCTGGTGGGCCCTGGTGTTAACACAGACACCTGGTTCTGTGTTAACTGCTGTGTTACAGGGATACTCAAAGCACAAACCTCTCTGTTTCCAAGATCACAAACACCTCCAACAAATAAATGCCCTGTGAAGTGAAATGCTTTTATCACTCCACTAGCAGAAAGGATGCGATCCTTCTTCTAGTAAAGCAATCTGGTAAATATATGATCATAATCTAGGAATAACATTTAGAACCTGGCAAATATTAAGTGTGGGATCCAGATGCTCTCAAGTCTGCTACAGAAATGAATGACATGGTTGGTTGGCTCCATCGCTCAGGAGTAGAACTGGTTCCAGTTTGTATGTCCACTTGTGCCAACCACCCCCCTGGCAAACAGCACTTGGTGCAAGTGGGTAACGTGAGTGTACACGTGCCTGGCAGACAGCAAGTGGAAAAGGCCAAGGAGCAGAGGGACAGGGGCTGGAAGAATGATGGGGACAAGGAGTGGGCTTCAGAGTGGACCATAGCTACCAGGGCTGGAGACAGGACAGAAACCTGAGCTCTGCCTTGGAACGGCTCCTACGAGCTGTTTTCACTTACATGGAAGGAAATGATATCTCTTAATAAACTTCAACCACATTTTGTGACAGCTTCAGGATTTAAACAATAGATAATTTACACATGAATGGGATCATTGAGGACCAAAAGTGACTGGAAAAGCCATGAAAATGTCAAAAACAGCCAAGTCCTGTTCCTGTTTCTCAACAGAGATTTTTTCCAGAGAGATATGAAAACCTGCATATTTATATTTAAGGAATGATAAAGTTTTCTGTCTTATACCTATTTAAACGAACATTAAATTGACATCTTCTGATATCTTGGGTTACAGTTGAGGCCTGGGGACATGGCATGAGAAAAAGAGATGGGAAAACTCAATGAGCAAGTACCCGCAGCAGTTTTAAACAGTAATATATCTGATCAATTATGCTCTGTGTTACATCCAGGGAAGTTAGCGGTGAGTTACATACACTCTAGGGCCCTTTCATACTGTTAAAGTGATGGGAAAAAGCCTTTGTGTTCCTGAGAAGTGGCCTGTAAGTGAACACCACTGAAGAGATCTCCATCAGACCGAAATGGGTTTTAGTTCATTGAATGCAAATTTCAATTAAATCAATAGCTGCCAAGAGCTCAGAGACCTGCAGATTAATTGTGCTGGCTACAGAACTGCAGAGCATCAGTAGCACAAGCCAATCCTGCCACGCTGAAGATGGGTAGGAACAAGAGGAGCTGGGTAAGAAACTGCCCTGCCCTCCTGGTGATGGGCTACTGCCAGAGGAGATCCTCACCACAACTGCAAAAAACACCAAAGCTCAGAAAAACCACCAGCCTGAGCTGTGTGGGACATGCCGGATGCTGGCCACTTCCAGTGGGCTCCTGTGGTGGTTTCATCCTTTTGGTTCGCAGCCAAACACAGTCACTGTCTCACTCTTCACCTGAGCCGTCCCCCCCACCTCCAGGGAGTAGGGGAGAGGACTGGAAGGAAAAGGGCAAGGAGACTCATGGGTTGAGATAAAAAATATTTACTAATTAAAATAAAATGATAATGATAACAGCAGTAATAACAGAATGTACAAATGAGTGATGCCCAGTGCAGTTGCTCACCACCCGCCGACTGATGCCCAGCCTGTCCCAGCCAGCGATCCTGGAGCACAGACAGTCCTGAAACTGAAACCCAGGAAGAGTGAGAGCCCGAGTGATCCCCGAGAGAATCCCCCCAATTTCCAGTCAACCCTGGTTAATACACTGACCATGACGTGACATGATCTGGAATATCTCATTGGCACATCCAAATGCCAATTTGGGGTTTTGCTAATTACTACACTTCTCCCTCCCAGTCCTAATGCAGCTGTGAACCAGCCAAACACGACGGCCTTGGGCTCCAGCAGCAACTGATCACATTAGGACTTTATCAACATTCTTCTCATAACAAATCCCACACTGAACCTAAACCACAGCTCTTCAGGCTGCTGAGAAGAAAATGAACTCTATCCCAGCAAAACCAGGACAGCTTCTCACATGGAGCTGCCACATGGAGTTTGGGAACAGGAAGGGAAAGGCAGTGAGCCCTGGGGGCTGCAGGGCATCTCTCTTGGGAAGCGACAGTCCAAACAGCTCCAGACCTGCCTTTTTCCACATGCACAGTCAGGCTTTAGCCCTGCAGGGTTGTAACCAAGAA
>NW_010315863.1:13569-14982 GCF_000700745.2 Antrostomus carolinensis
AGCACCTCCCAAAGCCCTGAGCCTCCAGCAGCAGAAAAACAGCAACAGAGGGATGTCACTCAGGGAGGACCTGAGAACAAGTCTGCTCTGGGTCCACAGGAATGGAGAACCAGAATGCAAGTCCCCGACAACCCTGAATATGCATCTCAAAAATATAAATATATATAACTAATAATATATATAACAAATCTGTGTATTATACCCTGCATATCAAGCACTGCCACCTCTCCCCTCTAGCTTGCAGGTGACATAGTTGAGCTGGTGTAAAGTTATCTCTGACCAAGGGAGGAGAACCCACATCACTCAGTAGGTGCCAGTTTCTCCAGTAAGGCACATGGATTGTTAGCACACCAAAACACGGGACTTTCCAGGATATACCTTCACTATGGGCTT
The DNA here is from genome assembly GCF_000700745.2 of Antrostomus carolinensis. Classification (NCBI taxonomy): domain Eukaryota; kingdom Metazoa; phylum Chordata; class Aves; order Caprimulgiformes; family Caprimulgidae; genus Antrostomus; species Antrostomus carolinensis. The sequence continues at coordinate 13,963 of NW_010315863.1, forward strand.
TGTGACCCTCAGACGACAGATCTCGTGTGGGTGCAGAACATCAAATGCTCAACGGTTAACTCACAGTCCTTATCCCAAATCCTGGATTCCCTTCCCTGTCCTCCCCTGGGAGCTGGACTGTCAGGACTACCAGTGGCCCGCTTGCTACCAAAGGACACCTATCAGATGATCTTCCTTCCCTTCATCCTAACACAACTCAGGAACATGAAACAAAAAGTTAAAGTAAAAATGCCATGATGGGCAGAGAAGTCCTCCCAGGTTAGAAGATGCAAAAACTGAAGCAGTAACTGGAGACATAGGTCTGTCTCTATGTGCACTAGGATCTGCTCTTGGATTTCACGGGTGTTTAGGGGTATTCTGCACAAAATAAGAACTGGCCATGGTGCATTGGTACCCATATGGCCCTTCTGTGCATGACCAAAAAGCAAAACTTTTTGGCTTTTGTCAGGCCAAGAATGGCAACCTGATGCCATTCTGATGGTACCTGTCCCCAGAAGACCACACTGTTTTGAGGCCTCAGGCACAGCTGCTTCCCACTGCAGACACCCAGGTCTGCGCTGAGGACAAGGTTTTTTTTCTTCACTTTCAGACTTCGTGCCTTTGGTTTGCCTATGGTATCTTCTCAACTCTCATTTCCAAACCCACCTTCTTCCTGTGCCAAGCCTCGTGCCAGGACAGGCAGGCTGAGCTCCGAAAGGTCTTAAAGAAGTGAAGCACAGCCACAAAGCCCTTGCTGCCCTGGAGGCCATCATCATGCAGCCCAAAAGGGAGGCAGAAGCCTGGAGGCTGGTGCAGACCCTGCTTCAGGGTGTCCTCTCTCAGCAGCTCTGGGAGAGGAGCAAAGAGAGCAGTGACCAGGGCCTGCCAGAGGTAGGTGTGAGGAAAGTGGATCTAGAGCTGGAGATCTTTGCTTCTGGCCAGTCACAGGGGAAAACAGCCATCATGAGAGCTGTCTAGTGAGCATTTGAAGTGCTAACACAAGAGCATGCAGCTGTGGAGAGGAATCACAGAATCACAGAA
>NW_010315864.1:0-18877 GCF_000700745.2 Antrostomus carolinensis
GTCTCGACTGGCAGGGGTTTATGGTCTTTAGTTTTTTCCATGGCTCAGTTGAATCTTCCCCTCCTTTCAATTAAGCTGTGACTGGTTTTTTTAGTTTTTTTTGCTGCAGAGAACTTGACATAGGATCATCTGAAATGAATTTTGCGTCTAATTTGTTTTGTCTTCCAAATCTTTTCCTTTCCCCTGCATACTTCTTTCCTTGTTGGAGATAAAAAGAAACTAGTTACCATGGCACCCATGATATTTTTGCAACCTTTTTGTAGACTTCAGTCCCCCTCTCATCATACCTACAGTAGAAATGAGAGAGTCCCAACTTTTTTCCTTTTTGCAAGGGCATTGAGAGTGGGGGGGGAGCAAAAGAACTCTCTACATGACATAAGGAAAATGTAAAAGGACTGCTTTTCCTACAGTTATTTCATTCTGTTGTAGGTTAGCTTGTTCAATAAAGCAAAGACAATGCAACACTAACAGATTAGTTCAATTATATACTTTGTTAGATAATATGGTGGGTTTTTAAAATCTGCAAAATTAACCATTGAAAATTTCTAAGGGGAACTGGCTCCTTAAGACTCAATACTGTTCTGATTTAAACAAATAGCAGTTTTTAGGGTCACTTGGTTTTAAGAGTTTGACAGAGAAGAAAGCCAGATATCTCTCTCCCTCGCAGTCTTCTTTCTCAGTTATGCGTTAATTAACATCTTACTTCATAGAAGATTCCTCAAATCAAAGCATTCTTTTTAATCACAGCTTATTGACAGAAGTAAGAGGTGGAAACAAATAAAGAAGTGGAGAAAGACTGAATGAGAACAGGAGCTGTGAAGATTTCAGGATCACTCTTATTCTCAGTGAAGGCAGGAGGCACTAGAGGTGGAACAGGCAAGAAGCCCGTCTCACTGTTTTTCAAATGGTGCTACTGCAATGCAAAAGACAGTTGGATTTTTGGTTTTATTATTACTCTGCTTGCATTTTAATATTGCTTATTCAGAGGAGCGAAGCATATTTAATGGACTAGCTCTAAGTGAAGAATGGTAATCCAACTAGGAGCCATTCCTAAAACTTCAAACTATAAGGCATTCAAAAACCAAGATAAATTATTGGGTAAAAAAATCATACAAAACCAGAAAAAAAAAATGAAGACAATTTTTCAATTTTTCTGACAGATATGAATCTACTGGGTCAATATATCATTATGGAAAGTGTATTTGAGATTGCATTATAACTTCTAATTTGAGATCACATTTTGAAGGGGACTAAAGACATCAAACTGAGAAAAAGACTGTTAGAAGATTCTGATCAAGATTTTTTAAAAAGCAAAAGAACACAGTAGTCTGAAGAACAGAATGAGAGTAGATTGGAACTAATGTCAAAAACTAGATGATACCATGGTAGAATGAGGTACACGAAGAGAAACCTGCTGCATACATAACTTGAGAAAACAGGTCTGTTCTTCCCTTTGACTTTTTTTTCAGTGACTGCATTTGGAAATCATCAGAGGCTTTTTTAATTTCTTCTGTTGTATAGCTTTGAGGCACAAATTATTTTTTCTTAAACACACAGGTGTAACTTTCATAGAGTGTAGGTTCTTTAATTGCAAAAAAATCTTGAAACAAATTTGAAGTAAAGAAATTTTTGTGCTTTTGATTAGAGAAGTTGGTTTCTTTAAAATCTTAAATACAATGTTGATATTTCAAAATCACTAAGAGTTGTGACAAAGTCAGAAGTTATTCAGATAATGGAAAAGATCAGGAGAGATATTTCTGGGAATACTTATACTGAATTATATGGCAACAACCAGTTTTAACTTTTAAATTTAAAGATGTCCTGTGATGTCTAGCATAACCACTGATGCATTATTAATAAACGCACAGCTGTGAGAAAATGTGGTTTTGATGAGTAGCAAATAAATAACCCCAGCACCTATCCATAGTGAAGTGGAGCTCTGAAATGGAAAAAGTGATTCCCAGAAAGTTCTTCAAGGTGTCTCTCATGAGACCCTCATAGAGAAGCTGATGAAATATGGGCTGGATGAATAGGCAGTGAGGTGGATTGAAAAATGGCTTATGACTGGGAATGGATGGTGATCAGTGGCACTAAGTCAAGTTGGAGGCCAGTAACTACTGGTATACCCCAGTTTTCAATATGAGATCCAGTCCTGTTTGATGGCTTCATTAATGATCCAGATAATGGAGTGTATACTTAGCAAGTTTACTAATGATGCAAGGCTGGGAGAAGATGGATCTCAAAAGGCTAGAGAAATGGACCGAAGGGAATCTCATTAAGTTAACAAAGGGAAATGCATATTCTAGCACCTGGGGAAGAATAATATTCCTTTAACCCTTGACAGACGAGGAGAAGTAGTAAGATCCCAAAAGAGAGAAGGTTTGTGGTGTGGGTCCCCAAAGTAAAACAGGAAGAAAATGTGAGCTAAACTGTAAAGTGCATAACTTCCATCTTACCTTTTTTGCTCAACAGAGAAACCAATGAAACTTTCAGATTCAGAAATGGAAATGTATATGATTTAACCAGAGCATAGCTTCATTCATTTGTTCATTTAAAAAATAGTCCACTTAACAGGTGAATATTGTAGTTTTTTCCTGTAACATGAGAAACTGTTCCTGGAGAAAAATTAGTAAAATCAGAAACCAGAGAAATATTCTTGGATATTTTTTTTTTAATAGCACATATCATACAGGTGAAAAGTTGTAAATAGAATAACTAAATATACAAAAAGCAAATATGTTTAACAGTGTCCAATATACAGTTACCACTCAGAGAGACCATGTAATTAATCAAAATTTTGAAACACTTCAACAGTCTAAACTTAAAAATGAAGTTTCATGCCATGTCACTGGGATGTTAATGATTTTGGCCATATTTGACTAACTATTTTAGGACTCTGATTTCTCGACTAATTTTCCTACTTCTTTACTCTTCCTGATTTGAATTGTTAATTCTATGACATTTTCCCATTCCTGATTGATCTCATTGACCCACAAATCTATTTTTACGTTACACAAACCCTCAGCAAAACGTATGGATTTCCTGCCAGTAGTATCAGCTGCCTGAAATACTTCATTTCTCTGGTTCCTGATTATGTCTTCTGGTGATTCCTTGTTACACTTCCTTACACCAAACTGTTGATCTGACATCTTCCAAAGTGAAAAAGTTAAAAAAAAATATATTTATATATATATATATTCTGGTAATGACAGCTAAAATTTTTTTAAGAGCATAGCTTTTATTGCTTTGTGTCAGATTAAAATAAAACCTAGTTCAAATATTTATTTTGTAAATATACTGTTTTGTGATTATTTTTAATATCCTATGCCTTTTAACTTTGATTCATTTTATAATGTTCCCTATTCCCTCTTCACTGTCTTTCTTCTCACCCTTTTCTACAGTCCCTTACTTTTCAGCATTCTCAGTTGCCAAGAAATTATGGATTTATGAACACATGATATTTTAGTTCTATTTGCTTAACAACTTACAACAATGAAACACATAAAACTTCTATTCTTGCACAAAATGACATCCATGTTATAAACATGCTGCTGATCTTATAAAAAACTCCCATGAACAACAAGTTCTATGTAAGACTTTCTTTTTTAAAAGATTTTTTTTTTTTTAATTTAGTGTTCCCTTAAAAATTAACTTCAGAAAAAGTAGGTGAAATAGTTTAACCTGTCTGGCAGCCAAACAAGACACAGCTGCCCCTCCTTCCCTCTCCCACCTAGGGAGCAGGGGAGAGAATTGGAGGGGTGAAGGTAAGGAAACTCATATGTTGAGGTAAGAACAATTTAATAATTAGAGTAAAATAAAATTAAAATAGTAATGATAACAATAATTATATTGACAGAAGTAATACATATTATATGTGTATATATATAATGTGTGATGTATAATTCAATTACTCACCACTGGCCAATAGCAAACCCAGAAGAGCGAAAAGGAACCCCCAACCTGAAACCGCAATCCTGGAAAAGTGAGCCCAGGTGATTCCTGAGAAAATCCACCCCGCTTTTCTGGTCAGCCCTGTTTAAGATACTGAATATGATGTTAATATGATGTGGAATATCTTATTTGCATATCCTACTGTCACTTCTGGGTTTTGCTATCTACTACACCTTCCTCCTCCCAGTGCTTTGCACTTGCAAACTGCCCAAACATGGTGTCCTTGTATCTTATCAAAACTCTTCCCATAACAAATCCCATACTAAAACCAAAACACAGTGCTTTCTAGCTACTTAGAAAATTCACTCTCTCCTAGCAAAACCGAGACAGGAGGGAGCAGTAGTGCTAATTCAGGTGGGCCTAACCACTGTTTTAGAACTTTTTTGCACCATTGTAGTAGCTGCAAGTGAAATGGAGTGTCCAATGATAAACAGTAGTGGCAGCCTCTAAACTCAGCAAATTATTTTATTCTCTAGACCTTTATTCTAATATCTTATGCACTGATGTATCTGGAAAGTAACTGTATTTTGGAAAGTAAAAGCTTAAAAAGCATATTTTTCATCATTATTTGAGAAGACCTGAGGATAGAAAAGTAATTCTATTTCACAAATCTCATTTTAATGAGATCTCCTAATCTCCTAATATCTCCTAATGATAAATGTATTCCTTTGAATTTTTCCATTTGAATTGGAAGGAAAAATGTTTTGTTTCAACTGTAAGAAAACTTCTCTGGCTGAGATGCTATGGATCCTAGAAGTTATTAAGTATCTGGATCTCTACCTGGAAAGGTGGACCCAGATCACAATCCGTGAAAGCTTGGTCTGCTGAAAAGCTTGGAAATACACTTTGGAGCTGAAAATGTAAGTTTGAGAGGCTTTTCAACTCTCTACCAGGCAAGATGGGAGCAAGCCAAGAGCCTTGAAGGCTTGGCTAAGCAGAGCGACCTGGCAGCCAAGACTCATAGCTTTTCAACAGCCTGCCAGGTGGACTACTGAAAATCTGGGAGCCTGGAAGTCCACCAACAGCCTTCATAAAAGGCAGGTGGGTGAGCTAACATTGCAGATGACTGTTGGAAACCTGCCTCCTTTCTGTCACAAGTTTGTCAAAATTGAACTATCTATCTCCTGCAAACACTTTGCTTTTAATGAATTTGTAGTCTCTGCTCTGACAATTTCCAAAACACTCTCATTCTGGAGCCTACCATTTGGGAAGTAAGGCTCTTCACTAGGAAAACAAAAGTTCTTGGGAAAAACATACAGTTTTATGCAACTGGCAAACAGAACTCAACACTAAACTAATTGAAATATTCCTTCATGTATGATGAATGAAATCTTGTTGTTTGTCTGGCTTCCTTTTAGTATTTTTGGTTTGTTGGATTGCTGAGCTGCATTTATGAGATGGAGAATACTGCCACTTGCTTGTGCACTTATTTTTCAGATATTTGTTATCATCATTATTTTGGAGTGGGATGATAGTAAAGTAATATGTTAATGAGCTAACTCAGCTAATGATTGCAACATTAAAATGTTGGTATTTCTACAGATATACCTAACATTGAAAAAGGAAAGTTGAAACACTTCAATATGTAATTTTTCTTTTTTTAATAGTTTACATAAATTTAGAATTTATATAATCTATATTCATTTTTATTTAATCATATAATTCTATAATTTGAAGGACCAAGTGCAAAGAATTGAAGCTTGTCAGTAAAGTATTTTTCTAAATTTTGAATTTTCATATTATTAGGATAACTTTTCAACAAAAGAAATTTCATATGTTTTTCTTGCCCTTCATTTAATAAACTTTTCTTTATAAGCAGAAAACAACATATGATAATGAGCAACATAATGATAAATCACTTTATATGCATTATTTACCCCTTCAATACAGAACAGTGTTGAAATATTAAGAGGTTTTCATCTATGGTCTATACAAACACTATTTAAAAATAAATATTCTATATCAGTATAATAAATTTCAGACCGTTCATTAGAACATAAATGAAAATAGATAACACAATGGTAATACTTCAGCAGAAGTTCTGCAGTTCTCAAGAGCACCTTTCACACAAGTGTAACCTAACTGCACTAGCAATTATTAGATCTTTTGGAATTCAAAAGGACGTTTGTTACTCATTTATTATTGTTGGGAATTTCAAAGGGAAAAAAGGAACTGAAATCAAAGCCAGTAAGAACTGGATATTTGTCCTTTTTTTACAGATCTTTGAGGAGTTTTTGCTAATTTCATGCTCTCTCTAACTGTATTCCCCTTTTTCCAGAATTTATAATTTTTGTAGGGGGTTGTTTTATTAGAGTTTTGGGGTTTGTTTTGGTTTGTTGGCAATTCTGTCCTTTTGTCTAATTTGGATTTCACTATCCTTTCATTTGCCATACAACTAATGTGAGATTAAATTTTATAGGTACTGTACAGTTGTACCTATTTATATAATATGCCCCATCTAGTTTTTTGTTTTGGTTTGGTTTTTTAATCAATAACACTGGAAAATTTAGAGTAGTAAAGATGCATCTCAGCAAAGCTTTAGAGACATCAATGTCTGAGCCAGATGTCCTTTTTTTTTTTTTTATTCCTACAGGTTTCATGTGATAACAACAGATCTTTCAAAATTGTTCCAGTTAACTCAGAGTAATTTGGCTTTGTAACCTATATCTAGGAATTTGGAAGCCCTATCATCCCTATTTTCTAGTAAACACCCTGAAATCACCAGGAATGCTATCGCTTATAACAAGAGGGCAGTACCAGTCTTCCCCATTGCTCAAAATCACCATATACCTACATAACTTTTGAGCACCTAAACTTACTGAAATTAATATTTTGCTTTGGGTTTTTGTTTTGTTTTGTTTTGTTTTCCTCAGTAGTGACTACGGATCACATTTACTTTTCAAATGGTGTAGACTACCCATTCCAAGAGGGCAAATACCTTGATTATTCCAAGTATTTAGACCTTTCTTTCATGGTTCAAAGCACCCTTCCCTGAAAATATAACACTTTGGATTAAACTCTGAAAAAATCATAGACACTGTGCAAACATACTGCAGAAATTGAAGCATCAGTTTGATGTATGACTACCAGAATGTTAGTGTGCCTTGCATCTGCTGCAATAAGAAGAAGAAAAATGAAGGAGGAAAAAAAGAGAAAAGAGGAAAAGGTGTTTGTTGGGTAATACAGATATATTGACCTTGTTTCATGGGAAACGGAGAGAATTGGGCTGAGAGTGTATGCTCTTGTATCATGATGTTATGAGGAAAGTCACCGCAAGGGAGAAAAGTTTAAATTGACTGCTGTAAGGAATAAAAAGTTTCAGCAGAATTTCTGTAGCGAATTATACCTTCTGATCAGACAACCTTCTCTTTTCCATGTTTGATCTTTGAACAGTGAGAAATTATCTGTGCAGGCAAAAAATATTAATTTCTTTCTAGTTTCCATTTTAATTTGATTCAGATAATATTTTGTGAAGTATGACTAACAGGTTTTGAATGTGGATCAAGGGTACTACTTTCATATCTCAAAGTAGAGATAAAACTGAGTTTGCTACGGGTAGTAATATTGGGAATTCCCATTACAGGGCCAGAGCAGCAGACAGGGTTTTTACATGGGTTTTTACTTTTTCTACTTTCAAGAAAAATCCAAGGTATTGCATGGTCACTTAGAGGAAAGCTCCTTCCTATCTCTTATCCGTCACTTTTTAAATTATCAAGAAAGAAAATTTGCATCACTACCCTCAAAAAAGTTATTTAAAAATATCTTCATTTATCAAGTTCAAGTTTTTATATATTTCTGTGTTGGGTTGACATGGGTTTTTACTTTTTCTACTTTCAAGAAAAATCCAAGGTATTGCATGGTCACTTAGAGGAAAGCTCCTTCCTATCTCTTATCCGTCACTTTTTAAATTATCAAGAAAGAAAATTTGCATCACTACCCTCAAAAAAGTTATTTAAAAATATCTTCATTTATCAAGTTCAAGTTTTTATATATTTCTGTGTTGGGTTGGGGGCGGGGGGGCAATGTCTCTGCTAATCCATATTCATGAGGGAGATAACCGGTTTGGCAAAGAGGGAGAGCTATCAGAAAATATCAACTTCAACAAAAGACCATCAACAACCAGAGGAAGAGAGAAGGAAGTAAGGGAGACAAAGGACTACAGACACTCAGGTCAGCAAGGAAAGAGGGAAAAGAGGTAAGCAGAGTCCCCTGCAGCCCATGGAGGTTTAACAGTGGAACATATACCCACATGTAGCCCATGGAGGACCCCACGCTGGAGCAGGAGGCTGTGCCCAAGGGCAGCTGTGACTATGTGGAGAGCTCATGACAGAGTAGAAGCCCCCAGAAACGCTCACATCAGAAAAGAGGGAGGGAGGAGCTCTACTGGAGTGGAGACCTGTCTCCAGCCCATGGAGGTCCCCATGTCAGAACCCAGGGTTGCACCCAAAGAAGTCTATGACTCCATGGGAAGCCCATGTTGGAACAGTTTGTTCCTAGACTCTTTTAGACCGTAGAAGGGACCCTACACTAGAAAGAGCAGCATAGACAAACTACAACCCCTGTTCCCTGTCCCTCTCTGCTGCTGTGTGGGAGGAGGTAGAGAAATCTGGAGCAAAATAATTTGAGCCCGGGAAAAAGGGAGGGGTGGGGAGTCTATGACTCCATGGGAAGCCCATGTTGGAACAGTTTGTTCCTAGACTCTTTTAGACCGTAGAAGGGACCCTACACTAGAAAGAGCAGCATAGACAAACTACAACCCCTGTTCCCTGTCCCTCTCTGCTGCTGTGTGGGAGGAGGTAGAGAAATCTGGAGCAAAATAATTTGAGCCCGGGAAAAAGGGAGGGGTGGGGGGAAAGACTATCCTACTCTGATTCGTAACAAATTAAATCAATTTTTTCTTCCCCAAGTCTGGTCTGTTTTGTCCCTGTATCATTTTGACCCTTGAGGCCCTTGTTGTTGTTTTTCTCTTCCTCATCCCACAGGGTAGGGGGGAGTGGACAACTGGGTGATCTCAGCTGCCAGCTGCAGCTGAAACCATATCAATTTCTTAACAACTTTCTAACTCCATTGTATACTCCACCACACTAACAATATTTGTCAGTAAGTTTCACAGATTGTTTTATGTAAGAATTTCCTAAAATATTTTATCTGAATGTGTCATTAAATACTTGTGCATTCTCCAATAAAAAACTGCATTTATGAAGTAATTTTTTTAGTTCAAGCTTTTATTATTTTTCTTGTCCCCACCTTCCTTCAAAAACTGCTGAATCATTTCCTTTATAAACTAAACAACTTCAGTGTGTTTTCTCATTTTTATTAGTCTACAAAAGTTTATGTCTGGTTTTAGGATTTGAATGATATGAAAAGGAGGAAAGGTAGATCTTGTGGCTAATTTTCAGATCTAGACTTAACAGACTAAATGAATTTACCTAAACATCCTTGAATCTTTTAATATTGTCATAAAATTTGTTCTTTGCCTACAGTTTCCACTGCTCTCGTAGACAAACTAGGAAGTGAAAGGAGGTTTTGTTTCAAGCTCCTCCCACAACACAATCTGTTGTTGCTGCCCCTGTCCATTCTATTTCTCATTCTCCACTACATCTGACAAAACTGAGTCAAACTGAGCAAATCCTTCCTTCCCTAGCTGAAGAAGGACTTGATACAAGACTCCACATTCAAAAGGATGCATGGCCTGACTTTCATGAAGGAGAGCTTTCTAAAGAGTTTTCAAAATTAGCTGCAAGAGCAGCTAAGGAATTCTGTAGCTGCTATTGAGATTTTTCTCGTTGATTGTAAATCCATTCATCTATCACCTGCTGAAGTCTACATAATCTAAGAGTGTGTCATCTAAACTAAAGTGTGCCATCCTATGCAACCATGTCTTAGGTTCACACATTTTAGGCTTACAAAATTATAGGCTACCTATCTAGCTAGTGACCATTTTGAAGGTTAAAAGACATCTGTGGTACTAAAGACTAACTTTTCAATATACACAAATTTAGTCAACATTTCAGAAGGCACTCGCTCATACTTAAATACTCAGTAAGTAACTGGATTTCTCTAAATAACTTAGCAACCAGTAGTTCACAGATCCAAATTGACTGCATGTTCATCACTAAGCTTCTTTGAAAAACTACTTCTTAGTCAGTATCTCAGAATACCACTGAGTTTTCTAGTCCACTTTTGAGTTTTGTGCGTGTGTTGGTTTTGTTTTGATATCTATTTTCCTAACCAATCAAGAAACACAGTGATAAAATAATTCTGAAACTGTGGAGCTAATGAATTCTATGTGAAAATGTATGAACACTGAATGAGTGAAGAGTTGTAACAAAATTTCTGGTATAGTACCTGTATAAGATGTGTGTGCATCTGGCTTTGGTTTGCTATTGTAACTTTTTGTTGTTTTAGCTAAATGCAGTTCAGGTACCAAAAGATTTTTCCTCCTCAGTTTCTATAACAGGTTCAGATTCACTTTCCAGATTAATAAACAATTTTGAAAATTATGTTTTATTATATCAGGTATTGTATCCACTGTATATTTATCTAGCTGAATGATCATTTCTGCTTCATCTTTCATTAAGAATCTTATTCCGTAAACTATGACAGGATCACTTAGGTAAATAGAGGTCAGTTTTCTAAGGTGAGTTCTATACATATCTATACTGTATACTGACACGAAAAGTTGAATAGCATCAAGCTACAAGACAGAATCCTGAAATATGCATGCCCATAGTTTATTAAACATTGCAGTGTAATAACTAGTTTTCCTTTTCATCCTATAAAGACAGAGCAATGGATCAAAATCTCTTCATGCTATTTACAAGCAGGGATTCAGATCAAATTTAATGATTTTTGAATTATCACTCACAGTGAGAAATATGATTATACAAAAGTTTTTTTTAAGGAAGTCGTGCAATTGGAAAATAACATTGTTCATTTCAAATAACTAATCATAAAGACAATAGAGAACATAAAACAGGAATTAGTTATTTCTGCCTTCAAAATATGCTGAACTTGCTTCAGCATTATGTATTTTTGTATTTGTTCTAAATTGGATTAAAAGAGGAGGAAACAAAAGAGCAAAAAAGAGAAGGGGAAAAACTAGGGAAAAAAAAAAAAAAAGAAAAGAGATAGAATGTGCTGAAAAAAAAAAAAAGTAAAATTAGACCAAATAATGATAATGGATTAGAAAAGGAAGTAAAAAGCAATCTAATAAAAAAAGAAGCAAGATCACCATTTACCCCCAACCTGGATTATTTTTGTCTTATCCATGAGCAACATATAGCTTTTTCTTTCCGCTAGCTATCTGTAATATTAGCTTTAGCTTTATTGACTTCTCTTTTGGGAAATTAAGCTGACTGTAAAATTTACTCTTCCCTTTTTTTTGCTGAAAAACAAATAAACAAAGAACCAAAACAAACAAATATGGGCTTGAATTGTGTATGGGGCAAAACATAGCTATGAATCTTTGCCAGAAGGGCCTGTCAAAGCAGCCAGTCTGCACTCAACATTTGCTTGTGTCAGTGCAAGTGTTTCTAGAGCAGTGTTTTTTTCAACCACCATTAGTTCTTCCATGTAGCTCACCTTGTTCATCTCACCCACTAATTTTTTTTTTACCAGACCAGCTAATGTTTTAGCACGGAAATAAGAACACAGGATATGGGAGGTGTAAACTCAAATTACAATGACAAGAAATGATTATCAAATTGTGGCCTAGTCAGTAAACTTTGAAAATCCAAACATTTTTCAAGCCTTTTGTCAGCTTTTAAGTGTTGACATTCATTGCTAGAAATATAGCTAATAATTTGATCCAAATGGGACTTCACTCACATTAACTTGACTATATCAAAGATTAATCTGACTTCAAATGGATATTAGATATGTTTGTCATCAGATAGATAGAACTTTGATTCAATTAAAATTTCCAGACTGAGTTAAAGTCAACACATTTGCAACACCTTTTTCAGACTGGATTAAGAAATAGCAGAAAGAATCAGGAACACTTTGTAATACTGATGTTGAGGGCAAGCTGTCCATGCCTTTGGGCAGCCTCTTAATGACTGACACCTGAATAATCTATGCTTCCATCTTTGATTTTCTTTTAATTTGCATTCTTTTTGTCTATTTACCCTTCCTTAGAGATTTCTATCCCTGATCAGCTTTTACTCTGTGTTATTTTTACCAATGCTTCATATTACAGAAGAACCCTATGACTCATACTTTTTGCAGATCTTCAATATCATAGTGGTTCTCTCCAAAGCTTCATGCTCTGTTTTCCTAAGTACTGCAACAGCCAAATCTCTGGAGCAGAACTGCCTATACTGTTGCTTTATAAAGTGTACCTCAAAATATCAAAAGAGTTTTGAAATTGTAATGTTTGATTTCATTAAAGCAAAAATTAGAAAAAGTAACTCTTTAAATAAAGATTAATCCCTTCCAAGTGATTAGAATAAGTTTGCAAAAATCAAACTTTTCACCTTTCCACACCTCTTTGTTGTGGTGGTTTCATTCCTTTGGCTAACAGCCAAACACAGTCACTTGCTCATTCTCCCCACCCAACAGGGAGTTGGGGAGAGCACTGGAAGGATAAGGGCAAGGAGACTCACAGGTTGAGATAAAAACAATTTACTAATTGAAATAAAATAATAATGATAATAACAGTAATCATAAAATACGAATGAGCGATGCACAGTGCCATTGCTCACCACCCACTGACGATGCCGAGTCTTTCCCAACTAGCAATCCTGGAGCAGAAAGAGTCCCAAAATCAAAAGCGCAATCCCAGAAGCATGAGCTTGAGCCTTCCCCAAGAGAATACCCCCATTTTCCAGTAAACTCTAGTTAATATACTGAACATGATGTGATAAGATATGGAGAGGTCCCACCGAGAGCATGAGACTCTTAATCTCAGGGTCATGGGTTCGAGCCCCACATTGGGCGCCAAAAAGACTGTGGTGGGTTGACCCTGGTTAGAGGCTAGAGGCCCACCAAAACCCACTCTATCACTCCCCCTCCTCAGCTGGGCAGGGGGAAAAAATATAATGAAAAGCTTGTGGGTGGAGATAAGGACAAAGAGAGATCAATTACCAATTACTGGCACGGGCAAAACAGACTCGACTTGGGGGAAAAAACAAATCTAATTTATTACCAATCAAAATCAGAGGATAATGAGAAATAAAACCAAATATTAAAACACCTCCCCCATCCCTCCCTTCTTCCTAGGCTTAATTTCTTTCCCGATTTTCCACCTCCTCCCCCCAGCGGCACAGGGGGACAGGGGATGGGGGCTTCATCACACGTTGTTTCTACCACTTCTTCATCCTCAGGGGGAGGACTCCTTCCCCTGCACCAACGTGGGGTCCCTCTCATGGGAGACAGTTCTCCATGAACTTCTCCAACATGAGTCCTTCCCATGACTGACAGTTCTTCACGAACTGCTCCAGCCTGGGTCCTTTCCATGGTGTACAGTCCTTCAGGAAGGGACTGCTCCAGCGCGGGTCCCCCACGGGGTCACAAGTCATACCAGCAAACCTGCTCTGACATGGGCTCCTCTCTCCACAGGACACAGGTCCTAACAGAAACCTGCTCCAGCGTGGGCTTCCCACTGGGTCACAGCCTCCTTCAGGCATCCACCCGCTCCGGTGTACTCCTCCACGGGCTACAAGGGGTCATCTGCTCCACCATTGACCTCCATGGGCTGCAGGGGGACAGCCTGCCTCACCATGGTCTTCACCACAGGCTGCAGGGGAATCTCTGCTCTGGCACCTGGAGCACCTGTAGGGTTGTTTCTCTCACACCTTCTCACTCCTCTCTCTAGCTGCAAAGTGTGCAGATTTTTTTTCCTCTCTTTTTTTTTTTTCTTAATTATGTTATCACAGAGGTGTTACTCATTGGCTCAGTCTTGGCCAGCAGCAGGTCCATTCTTGTAGCTGGCTGTCATTGGCTGTGTCGGGTCGGACACAGGGGAAGCTTCTGGGAGCTTCCTCTCAAAGAAGCCACCCCTATGTACCCCCCTGCCCTGCTACCAAAACCTTGCCACGCAAACCATATACAGGGGCAGTAGCCTTCTAAACTGATTTTGCCTCTAGAAATATGGAACATTAATTCACAGACTCATAGTCTCCTTTGGGAAGTACCCTTACCTACATTCTATCCTTGGAAAACCAGGCACAAGATAGCTATGGTATCTCCTCTGTGTTCAGTGTACTCCATCTGTTCAGGGTCAACTCCACAGAAACAAGCTTTTTGATTATCTAGTTAGATAATTTTATAACTTTAGTTTGAGAGGCTTGTAAGAAGTTTCTTATAGCCCTAGGAATTTAAATCAGATTGTGATTATGAATGATATACAGAGCTAACCACTTATTTATCAAACTCTGTTCTCTAAATTTCCATACTCTCATTCCAAGATGCTTTGGGTTCATTTTAAAATTTAATATTTTTAGGGTAACTTCTTTTAATGTTCTAAAATACTGGACAGCCTTACAGGAAAATCTCTCTAGGAAAACATTAATGATTCTTATTTTCCAAGTTTTTCTATCATTTTTTTTTTTGAGAATTGAGATTATTTTATTTAACATTTGTCTTACTCGTTTAGATCAGTTACACAATCCATGTATGTATCTTGAAAAAATATCCTAATTTTTTTTGGTGTTTCTAGATTAAGTCTAGAAAAGTCTTTGGTTTGGAAGACTTTATTTTGGAATTAATATTGTTCCTACTGGTCTTGGCCTTGTCAGAAGAGTTAGAAAGGGATTCTGATGCCTGGAAGACTCAACAACTAAATAGGGGTAAAATTTCACAGTACCAAAAATCTCAGAGCTCAGTATTAATGGATTTGTAGCCATACTTTTATATGCACTGTCAGGTGTGACCTGAAAGATTTTTTCTTCTTTTCTTTTCTTTTCTTTTCTTTTCTCTCTTTTCTCGTCTTTTTTTTTTTTTTTTTTTCTTTTTTTTTCTTTTTTTTTTTTTTTTTTTTTTTTTTTTTTTTCTTTCCTTTCCTTTCCTTTCCTTTCCTTTCCTTTCCTTTCCTTTCCTTTCCTTTCCTTTCCTTTCCTTTCCTTTCCTTTCCTTTCCTTTCCTTTCCTTTCCTTTCCTTTCCTTTCCTTTCCTTTCCTTTCCTTTCCTTTCCTTTCCTTTCCTTTCCTTTCCTTTCCTTTCCATTCGATGGTTTTTTATTTTGGTTTGGTTTCTTTAAAAGGAGTCAGGCTTTTCTTCCATTTTACAGCTCATGTCATAAAGTAAAAAGCAAAAAAAGGTGCATGGCCAAAGCAAATAGGTGGAGTTTTGCAATTTGGTTTAGATCCAAGCTGAGGATTACAGGCTTTCTGTATCATTTTTATTCAGTCTTAGATTCAGTGAGTAGCTATCATGTCAGTAACTTAGAAACCATAACTTTAAAGAGCAGAGTATGTAAGATCGTGCAAAGCCCTATATAAAATATTAGAGACTGCACATATTCAGGTTTGTGGCTAGCACAAAAAACTCCAGTACTCCTTGTGGTGGTCCTGCATTTAGCATCTGCATTGGTCTGCACAACTACATGACTGTATCGGTCCGGAGAGGGTAGAAAATTCTCTCCGCCTCCCTCTCCCTTACACCTATTGCAATTTGTTTAAATAATTAATTGGGCCAGAGATTCATAAAGATGACCTAAGGACTGCTAGTGAATATAAACATTACCCACGTCTAAATAATTGTGTGAACACAGTCAGAGTCTTCCCTTTTATACGCTGTCTATTCCTAGGTTCAATCAATATGTTTAGATCCCTGGAAGCTGAAAATGACACTAAAGTATCATAAGTATAACTGAGCTATGGAACGGAATAAAAGGACTTGGGAGTGGTGGTAGACGAGAATCTGAACATGAGCCGGCAGTGTGAGCTTGCAGCCCAGAAGGCCAACCATATCCTGGGCTGCATCAAGAGAAGCGTGGCCAGCAGGTCGAGGGAAGTGATTCTCCCACTCTACTCCGCTCTCACAATGTCCCACCTGGAGTACTGTGTCCAGTTCTGGAGCCCCCAACAGAAGAAAGACATGGACCAGTTAGAACAAGTCCAGAGGCGGGCCACAAGGATGATCTGAGGGCTGGAGCACCTCTCCTATGAAGACAGGCTGAAAGAGTTGGGGCTGTTCAGCCTGAAAAAGAGAAGGCTCCGGGGAGATCTTATAGCGGCCTTCCAGTACCTGAAGGGGGCCTACAAGAAAGCTGGGGAGGGACTTTTCATAAAGGCACTTCATGACAAAACAAGGGGAAATGAGTTTAAGCTGAAAGAGGGTTGGTTTATATTAGGTATTAGGAAGAAATTCTTTCCTGTGAGGGTGGTCAGGCACTGGAACAGGTTGCCCAGAGAAGTTGTGGTGCCCTCTCCCTGGAAGTGTTCAAGACCAGATTGGATGAGGCTTTGAGTAACTTGGTCTAGTAGAATGTGTCCCTGCTGATGGCAGAGGAGTTGGATCTAGATGATCTTTAAGGTCCCTTCCAACACAAACCATTCTATGATTCTATGATACAATCTACAGATTACCCTTACCACTTCTCTGTATATTTTTCTCTATCACATCATTTCATTCTCACATTTACACAGGGCCTGAACTAACTAATTAAGTGAATTTAGCTTACGCTGGAGATATGATACAGAACAGCTGTCCAGTATCAAAGAATCTGGCAACTGATGCATGCTATATTAATCTTATGGGAATCTGCTGTTTCTTGATTCAAGAAATTCCCCAATGTTAAGGATCCAGCTGGAAGATGATTATACAAAGTCCCATTTGTGGTATGAATATTCCCCAGTCTCCTTCATGGTTATTTTGGAAGGGAAGAGGAGGCACAGACAGACAGACAGTGCTTCTTTACCTATTTTTTCAGCATCAGTAGACACAGCTTTAGCAACTCATCCTATTTTACCATATGTTATGACCGATATTTAGGTCATACCTCTGGAGAGTCCAGCTTTGAATGATTTTCTAAAGAAGTCTGATTACAAATTTCAAACTTTTTCATATTATCTATGAAATAAAATCAAAATTAATCGAGGACTGCATGGGAAATGAGCTTATGATAAACGAGTCAAACAGGTAGGGATCACAGTACAGAGTCATCCAGTAATAAAATTAGATTTATTCTTATTGGCCTCAAGATATTGTCAAAAGCTTATAGAAAAGGAGAGATTCTATGTGTATCTAAACGATTTAAGAAATTCTAGTAGAATCATAGTGGGCTTTGTGTGGCAAATTTTTGGTAGCAGGGAGAGGCTTCCCCCATGTCCGACAGAGCCAATACTAGCCAGCTCCAAGAGGGACCTGCTGCTGGCCAAAGCTGAGCCCATCAATAACGGTGGTAAAGCCTCTGTGATAACATAATTGAGAAAAAAGGGGAAGAGAAAAAAAAAACTTCACACTTTGCAGCTGGAGAGGGGAGTGAGAAGAAGTGAGAGAAGCAACCCTTGCAGACTCCAAGGGCAGTGAAGAAGGAGGGGGAGGAGGTGATCCAGGCACCGGAGCAGAGGGTCCCCTGCAACTTGTGGTGAAGACCATGGTGAGGCTGACTGTACTTCTGCAGTCCATGAAGGTCCATGGTGGAGCAGATGACTACCTGTAGCCCGTGGAGGACTCCATGCCAGAGCAGGTGGATGCCTTAAGGAGGCTGTGACCCTGTGGGCAGCCCACGCTGGAGCAAGTTTGCTACCAGGACCTGTGGTCGCCATGGAGACAGATGAACCCATGCTGGAGCAGGTTTGCTGGCAGGACTTGTGACCCTGTGGGGGTCACACTGAGAATTCTCTTTAATTTCTAGAAATGAGATCTCTAAATGCATCTTTAATTTATGCTATCAGCACACTAGACTTTTAAGAAAATTAGTGGTGTTCTTAGAACACCAGTAATAATAGCAAATATTTTTTCTCTTGTTTAGCGGGGTTTGGATGTTAGTCCATCTTGCCTCCTCCCTTTGGTAAATAAAATATTGTATAATAGTACAACTTACTTGTACATTCTTTCACTGAAAAAAATCAAAACACAACTTCCCCAAAATCCTAAACTCCCACAAAACACACAAAAGAACCCAAATCCTTTTGTACCAGTTTAAACCAGTTTTGTCAGAGGAGTAGAAGTCACAGAAAAAAATAAAAAGACTAATTTCTAGCAAGTTTTGTGAGAACTAGCAACTGAATACTGTGAAGAGATCCATTAATGTCCCAAGCAATGCTTTAAGACAGAATATTAGCTTTTTGAGAATCCACAAGGAACCTCTCTCTGTATGAAGAATCAAAACCTGCAGTAATCAAAGCCTGATTGGTTCCTCTATTGACAAAACTGCCATTTTGCAAAGCTTCTTTGTGTGAATTGTAACAGGAATTCAGAAAGTTGACTGTGTGGGTGTTCAGAATACAAACCACAACGTAGTCTTTCTCTATTTGTCAGTTTCTTTATTTCTACTATATTATCATCTCATACACTTGAACACTCCTATTTTATTTGAAAAAAGATTTGAGAAATCTTTTTTGATTGCCAGGCTCTCTAGAGCTAGAATGAGACATTATCAGTGGAAAGCAGATGACCTAGAAACTGCCCCCTCTTCCCTACCTCAGTTTTGCACGTCACACGAACTGTGTTAAGTGGATTTATATCAACATATAAAAAGAAGTACTGAAATGGGGAAAGGAGTAATTGGGGGTATTGGACAGGTTTAGGTTTTGACTTTAAGAATGAGGTAATCTAAATCAGCAAAATCAAGCCTGTGTCATGAAGTTAAGAAATGTTCTCTCTCATGTTGTGAGTGTTTCCCCACACTTAGGGAAAAACCAGTTTCCTTATATACATATATACACACACGTATACGTATATGTTTGTTGTATATGCATATCTATATTATCCTCTGTTTTGAAAAACAGAAGAACAATTACATGTTAAAAAAAAAAAA